>NC_059199.1:63771455-63958955 GCF_020615455.1 Coregonus clupeaformis | reverse complement strand
TACATTTTCTATTGGATTTTTCTCCCAAAGCTTATAATCATATAGTGCAATTGGTAAAATTACACTATTTAATATTTTGCAACAGATTTGGATAGGAAGATTTATTGTTGAGAATTGCCTTTTTATGGAGTAAAATGCTTTGCAGGCTTTTTCTTTTAGTGCATTCACTGCCAGATCAAATCCACCAGAGGTACTGATTGTCAGTCCCAGGTAGTTATACCATTGGACATTTTTTTTTTTTTTTTTTTTATATTATTATTTATTTATTTATTTATTTATTATTATTTTTTTTTTCATTTAGCAGACGCTCTTATCCAGAGCGACTTACAGGAGCAATTAAGGTTAAGTGCCTTGCTCAAGGGCACATCGACAGATTGTTCACCTAGTCGGCTCGGGGATTAGAACCAGCGACCTTTCGATTACTGGCACAACGCTCTTAACCACTAAGTTCAACCAGGAGGTATTTCCTCATTTGAAGGAGTCTCTGCTGCTCTGATTCATGGCCTTTTTCTGGAAAATCACGACTTTGGTTTTCTGAAAGTTGATGTTTATTGCCCAGTTGATGCTGCATTCCCAAAGACTGTTAAGTTGTCCCTGTAGACCTTGCTCTGTTGGTGACAGTAGGACAAGGTCATCTGCGTAGAGCAACGGCCTCCTGATCTTTGAGGGTGAGTCCAGGGGCTGCAGATTGGTCCAACAACACTGCTAGTTTGTTGATGTAGACGTTGGACAGGGTTGGACTTAAACTGCACCATTGTCTCACCCCTTGCCCTTGTGCAAAAAACTCTGTTATTTTATTGTTCAGGTCAATACTGCATGTGTTGTTCAAGTAAATAGATGTTATGATGTCGTGTACTTTACCCCCAACGATGCTGTGGAGGGTTTTGTAATATAATCCAGCAGGCCATATGGAATCGAAAGCATTCTTAAAATCAACAAAACATGCAAATACTTTTCCTCTGCTTTTCTGATGAACGTGCTGGTTTATTAGTGCGTGTAATGTGTGTACAGTGGGGAAAAAAAGTATTTAGTCAGCCACCAATTGTGCAAGTTCTCCCACTTAAAAAGATGAGAGAGGCCTGTCATTTTCATCATAGGTACACTTCAACTATGACAGACAAATTGAGGAAAAAAAATCCAGAAAATCACATTGTAGGATTTTTTATGAATTTATTTGCAAATTATGGTGGAAAATAAGTATTTGGTCACCTACAAACAAGCAAGATTTCTGGCTCTCACAGACCTGTAACTTCTTCTTTAAGAGGCTCCTCTGTCTTCCACTCGTTACCTGTATTAATGGCACCTGTTTGAACTTGTTATCAGTATAAAAGACACCTGTCCACAACCTCAAACAGTCACACTCCAAACTCCACTATGGCCAAGACCAAAGAGCTGTCAAAGGACACCAGAAACAAAATTGTAGACCTGCACCAGGCTGGGAAGACTGAATCTGCAATAGGTAAGCAGCTTGGTTTGAAGAAATCAACTGTGGGAGCAATTATTAGAAATGGAAGACATACAAGACCACTGATAATCTCCCTCGATCTGGGGCTCCACGCAAGATCTCACCCCGTGGGTCAAAATGATCACAAGAACGGTGAGCAAAATCCCAGAACCACACGGGGGGACCTAGTGAATGACCTGCAGAGAGCTGGGACCAAAGTAACAAAGCCTACCATCAGTAACACACTACGCCGCCAGGGACTCAAATCCTGCAGTGCCAGACGTGTCCCCCTGCTTAAGCCAGTACATGTCCAGGCCCGTCTGAAGTTTGCTAGAGTGCATTTGGATGATCCAGAAGAGGATTGGGAGAATGTCATATGGTCAAATGAAACCAAAATAGAACTTTTTTGGTAAAAACTCAACTCGCCGTGTTTGGAGGACAAAGAATACTGAGTTGCATCCAAAGAACACCATACCTACTGTGAAGCATGGGGGTGGAAACATCATGCTTTGGGGCTGTTTTTCTGCAAAGGGACCAGGACGACTGATCCGTGTAAAGGAAAGAATGAATGGGGCCATGTATCGTGAGATTTTGAGTGAAAACCTCCTTCCATCAGCAAGGGCATTGAAGATGAAACGTGGCTGTGTCTTTCAGCATGACAATGATCCCAAACACGACGCCCGGGCAACGAAGGAGTGGCTTCGTAAGAAGCATTTCAAGGTCCTGGAGTGGCCTAGCCAGTCTCCAGATCTCAACCCCATAGAAAATCTTTGGAGGGAGTTGAAAGTCCGTGTTGCCCAGCGACAGCCCCAAAACATCACTGCTCTAGAGGAGATCTGCATGGAGGAATGGGCCAAAATACCAGCAACAGTGTGTGAAAACCTTGTGAAGACTTACAGAAAACGTTTGACCTGTGTCATTGCCAACAAAGGGTATATAACAAAGTATTGAGAAACTTTTGTTATTGACCAAATACTTATTTTCCACCATAATTTGCAAATAAATTCATTAAAAATCCTACAATGTGATTTTCTTGAATTTTTTTCGTCATTTTGTCTGTCATAGTTGACGTGTACCTATGATGAAAATTACAGGCCTCTCTCATCTTTTTAAGTGGGAGAACTTGCACAATTGGTGGCTGACTAAATACTTTTTTTCCCCACTGTATGTGGTCTGTTGTTCTGTGTTTGGGTAGGAAGCCAATTCGTTTTTTTGCTGAGAGCGTTATGTTGTGTGAGGAAGGTCTGTATTGGGTCGTTGAGAATACAGCAGAACAGTTTCCCCATGTTACTGGTGAAACATACTTTAGGGTCTAATTTGTCACCTTTTTTATATAAGGGGGTTATGAGCCCCTGGTTCTAAATATCAGGGAAGCAGCAACTCTCCAGAACCAGGTTGAATAGTTTTAATAAGGCATCCTGCAGCTCAGGAGTACTGTGTTTAAGCATTTCATTCCAGATGCTCCCTGGGCCACAGGCCTTTCTAGGTTTAAGGCTTTGTATTTTATTTTTTTAAAGTTCAGCCTGTGTAATTTGGTAGTCAATCGGGTTCTGGTTGTTTTTCATTGTGTGTTCTAGGGAGCTGAGTTTTTCTTGCATATTTTCTTGGTTTAAAGTAAGGTCTTCGGATGGTATTATTCCATAGAGACTTTCAAAGGGATCTTTCCAAATTATGCTATTTTTAGAATGGCTAGGTCATTCCTCTGTTTTCCATTTAGACCATTTCATTTCTCCCAGAACTGGTTTCCATCGATGGAGTCTTCAGTCTCTTTCAGAGTGTTCTCAAAATGCTTCAGTTTCTTCCGTCTTAGGTTTTGTTTGTATTCTTTCAATGTGTCATAATATTGTAGCTGAAAGTCTCTGTCCTGTGGTTGGTGATGTTTTCTGTTTGATAAAGATCTAAATTTTTTCCTAATGAGATTATATTCGGTTTCAAACCATTTCTCTTTTTTCAGGTATCCAATTAGAACTGTTTTTTCTTTTGCATGAATGTGCTTTTGTGGCTGCTTTATGATACATCTCATTTAATTTATTCACAACCAAATTTATGTCAGGGAGGTTTTGGGCTGAATGTACTTGAAAGGAAATCATTGACGCAGGTTGTAATTTCTGGGCAGTGCAATGCTGTGTTGAAGTGTGTTGCACTGTCAGGGGCCCATCTGTACATGTTGATCAGAATCAGTTCTAGCATTAAAATGCCCACACAAAAGCACATTTTCCCTCATCTTGAAACTGGTTGGTCTCTTTGGAGATGATCATAAAACTGATCATCATAGTAAGATGAATCTGAAGGAGAAGCATACACCACAGCTATATATAAATCATTGTCACTAAGGATTGTGCCTTTGTTGAGTGTGGTTGGGTGTGTGGGTGTCCTGTGTTGTGTTGAGCTGGGTTGATTCTGACATCGCTGAGCTGGGATAGTTCTGGTACCGCTGGGCTGGGTTGGTTCTGGCACTGCTGAGCTGAGCTGGGTTGGTTCCGGCACCGCTGAGCTGAGCTGGGTTGGTTCTGGCACCGCTGGGCTGGGTTGGTTCTGGCACTGCTGGGCTGAGCTGGGTTGGTTCTGGCACCGCTGAGCTGAGCTGGGTTGGTTCTGGCACCGCTGAGCTGAGCTGGTCTTTCTCTCTCTCTCTCTCTCTCTCTCTCTCTCGCTCTCTCTCGCTCTCTCTCGCTCTCTCTCGCTCTCTCTCGCTCTCTCTCACTCTGTCTCGCTCTCTCTCTCTCACTCTGTCTCGCTCTCTTTCGCTCTCTCTCGGTCGTCTCTCTCTTCTCTCTCACATCACTGTTCAGTGACAGCTCAATCCTCCTCCAGTTACAGACATTTCAGTACTGTGTATCTACTCAGAGTGTTAGAGGGTTGGACTGGGCTCAGGGTGGGATCCTTACTATGCAGAACTTGACATCCTCAGGGGCCACATGGTTCTCATCTTCGTGTGTGTGTGTGCAGTTTGTGTTTGTGTGTGCGTGTGTCTCTCTCTGTCCGTGTGTGTCTCTCTTTCTCTCTCTCTGTGTGTGTGTGTGTGTGTGTAGGGGTAGCTGAGGAGGTTTTAAGGGAGAAGGTAGTCATGTAGACATGCACCCATTGGCAGTGAACCAGTCGCAGGCTGCACACACAGAACAGAATACAGAACCCACAACACATCAGGCATCCCAAAAGGCACCCTATTCCCTATATAGTGCACTACTTTAGACCAGAGAATGACACCCTATTCCCTATATAGTGCACTACTTTAGACCAGAGAATGGCACCCTATTCCCTATATAGTGCACTACTTTAGACCAGAGAATGGCACCCTATTCCCTATATAGTACACTACTTTAGACCAGAGAATGGCACCCTATTCCCTATATAATGCACTACTTTAGACCAGAGAATGGCACCCTATTCCCTATATAGTGCACTACTTTAGACCAGAGAATGGCACCCTATTCCCTATATAGTGCACTACTTTAGACCAGAGAATGGCACCCTATTCCCTATATAGTGCACTACTTTTCACTCCTCATCAGAATTGTTCTAACTAAAACCATAAAGCTTCATAATACATATTTTTTTTTAGAGTAAGTCGTTACATCTTTTACATCTAGCCAAGGAGTTTGGTGCTTGAAGAAGGATTTTTTTGTTGTTGTTAGATTTGATCATGTGCACTAGCTCATTAGTTAGCTAGCCAACGTTAGCTTGCTAACTGAGCCAGGCAGTCACACACGCTCCATATTTTACATTTTACATTTACTTTCTTTGGGGTGAAGTAAGGGGGGGTAGAAGGATTACTTTATCCTATCCCAGGTATTCCTTAAAGAAGTGGGGTTTCGAGTGTCTCCGGAAGGTGGTGAGTGACTCTGCTGTCCTGGCGTCGTGAGGGAGCTTGCTAACTGAGCCAGGCAGTCACACACGCTCCGTATGAAACCAGTGGGCTGCTAAGTGCAGCACAATGCACACAAAACTAAATGCTTCGCCAAGCTAGCTAGCTATGAATCATTTAATTCCATTATGCCATACTGCCAGTGCCAGTTCGCTTGCTAGCTAACGTTAGCTAAAGGTTAGCATCGCCGTTTGCCAGTAGCACAACATAGCTAGCTAGCTTTCCACTGACTCTAGGCGGCTTACAGGCAGCTGCTTTGTTAAAAAATGAATTAATTGTGATTTAATTACATTGTTGCTAGCTACGCTAGTTATCTGGTTGTGGCTGGTATTAACAAGGGCTTACTATAAATTCTAGTTAGCTAGCAGGTAGCTTAGTGGTTAAGAGTGTTGTACCAGTAACCGAAAGGTCGCTGGTTCTAATCCCCAGGCCGACTAGGTGAAAAATCTGTCGATGTGCCCTTGAGCAAGGCACTTAACCCTAATTGCTCCTGTAAGTCGCTCTGGATAAGAGCGTCTGCTAAATGACCAATTTATTTATTTATTAGCACAGCTTGCTAGTTAGCTAATGGTAGCTACCTAGCTACAGCAGGCACAAGCCAAACAAGCTACTGCCACCTTGTGGTCTGGATTATTGAATCGGTGGTTAAACTGGGCTATAGACGGGTTAGTAGTTTAGCAACAAAACCGACGCATGCGCAACTATGGGGCAAAACAGTCGGGGTTGGCTTAGATTGTTGACAACATGTAAGCTATATTTCATCTCCAATGTTTATTATAAACATAAATACATTTGCACAATGAGCAGTTGTTGTCTCTCAAATACATCGTTACAGTAGTTGGTTAGTTAGCGAATTTTAGCCATATTAGCATTGACATCAAATCAGTCAAAACACCTCAAAACAAGACACGGTATCAAGAACAAAATGAAACAAGTTTAAACGAGCCACTTACGATTCCCCACATGGCAGCTTCTTGTCATTGTTGCTAGCAATCTGGCCGTCCAGAATCACAACAACACGCCCCATGGAAGCGCGCGCATCGTTTTTCGTGACGTTGTCGGCTAACCCAGTAAACTGCCGACAGTCAGATTTCTTGGTGTGTCCCACATGGTACCTAATCCCTAAAAACTATAGTGACTGCTTTTGTTTCGGTGTTTTAATGGATGTAATAAGGTAGGCCTAAATCAGTCCAAGACCCCAACCCACAGATATCCGTCTGAGTGACTTTTTATACCCACACCGCAGTCGTGTCTGCCTGCCTGCCTGCCTGCCTGCCTGCCTGCCTGCCTGTCTGCCTGCCTGCCTGTCTGCCTTCACTGTTGACGTTGAGACTGGTATTTTGCAGGTACTATTTAATGAAGCTGCCAGTTGAGGACCTGTGAGGCGTCTGTTTCTCAAACTAGACACTGTATTTGTCCTCTTGCTCAGTTGTGCACCGGGGCCTCCCACACCTCTTTCTATTCTGGTTAGAGCCAGTTTGCGCTGTTCTGTGAAGGGAGTAGTACACAGCATTGTATGAGATCTTCAGTTTCTTGGCAATTTCTCGCATGGAATAGCCTTCATTTCTCAGAACAAGAATAGACTGTCACACCCTGGCTCTGGGACTCTATATGTTGAGCCAGGGTGTGTTCATTCTGTTGTGTTTATTTCTATGTTGGCTAGAGTGACTCCCAATCAGAGGCAACGAGTGTCAGCTGTCGTTGGTTGTCTCTGATTGGGAGCCATATTTAAACTGTCTGTTTTCCCTTTGTGTTTGTGGGTTCTTGTTCCAGTTGGTTTGGTCATTGTTACCGAGGACGTTACGAGTCGTTTGTTGTTTTGTTGATTGTTGTTTCTATTATCACTAATGATAATAAAGTTAACCATGTTCGTTCATCACGCTGCGCCTTGGTCTATTCAATACGACGATCGTGACAGAAGAACCCACCATACAAGGACCAAGCAGCGTGTCCAGGAGCAGGCAGACTGGACATGGGAGGAAGCGCCGGGAAAGGAGATGGAGAGGTTGGCGATGGCCCAGGTGGGCAAAGTGTGGTCCTGGGAGGACATGCTCGGGGGAAAAGGGCCATGGGCTAGGATTAAGGCCCTGGCGAGAGAGGAGCAGCGGCGTCAGCAGTGTCAACGTCGGACAGGCGAGAGGCAACCCCAGAAATTTTTTAGGGGGGGGCACACGGCATGGACGACGGGGCTGACGGAGGCAGAAAAGGGGCGGATTCAGAAGGCCACCAGGTTACGGGGGCCACTGGTCAAAGTAGGGAAGGAAGGTGTAGAGGCACGGCGAGAGGTACTGGGGTGTGTTACCAGTCCGGTCCGGCCCGTTCCAGATCCCGAGGTAGAGCCAGTGGTGTGTGTCCCCAGTACGGTCCGGCCTGTTCCGGCCCCTCGCACCAAGTGTACGGTGTGCGTCGCCAGCCCAGTCCGGCCTGTCCCTGCTCCACGCACCAAGCCTACGGTGTGCGTCGCCAGCCCAGTCCGGCCTGTCCCTGCTCCACGCACCGAAGCCTACGGTGTGCGTCGCCAGCCCAGTCCGGCCTGTCCCTGCTCCACGCACCAAGCCTACGGTGTGCGTCGCCAGCCCAGTCCGGCCTGTCCCTGCTCCACGCACCAAGCCTACGGTGTGCGTCGCCAGCCCAGTCCGGCCTGTCCCTGCTCCACGCACCAAGCCTACGGTGTGCGTCGCCAGCCCAGTCCGGCCTGTCCCTGCTCCTCGCACCAAGCCTACGGTGTGCGTCGCCAGCCCGGTCCGGCCTGTTCCTGCTACTCGCACCAAGCCAGGGGTGCGAGACGTCAGCCTGGTAAGGCCCGTTGCTGCTCCACGCACCAAGCCTACGGTGCGCGTCGCCAGCCCGGTCCGGCCTGTTCCTGCTACTCGCACCAAGCCAGGGGTGCGAGACGTCAGCCTGGTAAGGCCCGTTGCGGCTCCACGCACCAAGCCTACGGTGCGCGTCGGCAGCCCGGCCCGGCCTGTTCCTGCTACTCGCACTAAGCCAGGGGTGCGCGTCGTCAGTCCAGCACAACCCGTGCCTGGTTTACCGGAGCTGAAGCTAACCGCTCCTGCTAAGTCCAGTTCAGCTCCAGCCAGCGGGGCCAGACTGGACCAGGGGCGCTATGGGGGGTTTATTGGAGGGTGGTGGGCAAGGCCGGAGCCAGAACCGCCGCCGAGGAGGTATGCCCACCCAGCCCTCCCCTGTTTTGTTCAAGTTGAGGCGCGGTCGCAGTCCGCGCCTTTAGAGAGTACTGTCACACCCTGGCTCTGGGACTCTATATGTTGAGCCAGGGTGTGTTCATTCTGTTGTGTTTATTTCTATGTTGGCTAGAGTGACTCCCAATCAGAGGCAACGAGTGTCAGCTGTCGTTGGTTGTCTCTGATTGGGAGCCATATTTAAACTGTCTGTTTTCCCTTTGTGTTTGTGGGTTCTTGTTCCAGTTGGTTTGGTCATTGTTACCGAGGACGTTACGAGTCGTTTGTTGTTTTGTTGATTGTTGTTTCTATTATCACTAATGATAATAAAGTTAACCATGTTCGTTCATCACGCTGCGCCTTGGTCTATTCAATACGACGATCGTGACATAGACTGACGAGTTTCAGAAGAAAGTTATTTGTTTCTGGCCATTTTGAGCCTGTAATCGAACCCACAATTGCTGATGCTCCAGATACTCAACTAGTCTCAAGAAGGCCAGTTTTATTGCTTCTTTAATCAGCACAACAGTTTTCAGCTGTGCTAACATAATTGCAAAAGGTTTTTCTAATGATCAATTAGTCTTTGAAAATGATAAACTTGGATTAGCAAACACAACATGCCATTGGAACACAGGACTGATGGTTGCTGATAATGGGCCTCTGTACGCCTATGTAGATATTCCATAAAAAATCAGCCGTTTCCAGCTACAATAGCCATTTACAAAATTAACAATGTCTACACTGTATTTCTGATCAATTTGATGTTATTTTAATGGACAAAAAAATTGATTTTCTTTCGAAAACAAGGACATTTCTAAGTGACCCCAAAACGTTTGAACGGTAGTGTATATTTTTTTCTCTTGATTTGTTTGCTATTTTCAGTATTATGCCTATCTCTGATAAGCTAACCCAGGAAAGGGCTGAAAATAGCCCATATTAATGTATAATATAATGTAGCCTTTGAAATAAGGTTAAGGAAATCAATAACTTGCTAACATCAGATAACATTCATATATTAGCCATTTCTGAGTCTCACTTTGATAATTCATTTGATGATACAGCAGTAGCAATACAAGGATATAACATCTATAGATCAAATCCAATCAAATTTTATTTGCCAAATGTGCCGAATACAACAGGTGTAGACATTACAGTGAAATGCTTACTTACAAGCTCTTAGCCAACAAGAGACAGGAATGCTTATGGGGGAGGTGTTGCTGTATATATTCAGAGCCTTATCCCTGTAATGCTTAGGGAAGATCTTATGTAAAGTGTTATTGATGTGTTGAAGTGGATGGAAGTGGATGGCTGAAAACTTTCTACTTTTAAACTCGGACAAAACAGAGATGCTTGTTCTAGGTCCCAAGAAACAAAGAGATCTTCTGTTAAATCTGACAATTCATCTTGATGGTTGTAAAGTCGTCTCAAATAAAACTGTGAAGGACCTCGGCGTTACTCTTGACCCTGATCTCTCTTTTGACGAACATATCAAGACTGTTTCAAGGACAGCTTTTTTCCATCTACGTAACATTGCAAAAATCAGAAATTTTCTGTCCAAAAATGATGCAGAAAAATTTATCCATGCATTTGTTACTTCTAGGTTAGACTACTGCAATGCTCTACTTTCCGGCTACCCGGATAAAGCACTAAATAAACTTCAGTTAGTGCTAAATACGGCTGCTAGAATCCTGACTAGAACCAAGAAATTTGATCATATTACTCCAGTGCTAGCTTCCCTACACTGGCTTCCTGTTAAGGCAAGGGCTGATTTCAAGGTTTTACTGTTAACCTATAAAGCGTTACATGGGCTTGCTCCTACCTATCTTTCCGAGTTGGTCCTGCCGTACATACCAATACGTACGCTACGGTCACAAGACGCAGGCCTCCTAATTGTCCCTAGAATTTCTAAGCAAACAGCGGGAGGCAGGGCTTTCTCCTATAGATCTCCATTTTTATGGAACAGTTTGCCTACCCATGTGAGAGACGCAGACTCGGTCTCAACCTTTAAGTCTTTACTGAAGACTTATCTCTTCAGTAGGTCATATGATTGAGTGTAGTCTGGCCCAGGAGTGTGAAGGTGAACGGAAAGGCTCTGGAGCAACGAACAGCCCTTGCTGTCTCTGCCAGGCCGGTTCCCCTCTCTCCACTGGGGTTCTCTGCCTCTAACCCTGTTACAGGGGCTGAGTCACTGGCTTGCTGGTGCTCTTTCATGCCGTCCCTAGGAGGGGTGCGTCACTTGAGTGGGTTGAGTTACTGACGTGATCTTCCTGTCTGGGTTGGCGCCCTGGTTTGTGCTGTGGTGGAGACCTCTGTGGGCTATACTCGGCCTTGTCTCAGGATTGTAAGTTGGTGGTTGAGGATATCCCTCTGGTGGTGCGGGGGCTGTGCTTTGGCAGAGTGGGTGGGGTTATATCCTTCCTGTTTGGCCCTGTCCGGTGGTTTCTTCGGATGGGGCCACAGTGTCTCCGGACCGCTCCTGTCTCAGCCTCCAGTATTTATGCTGCAGTAGTTTATGTGTCGGGGGCTGGGGTTAGTTGGTTATACCTGGAGTACTTCTCCTGTCTTATCCAGTGTCCTGTGTGAATTTAAGTATGCTCTCTCTAATTCTCTCGTTCTCTCTTTCTCTCTGAGAACCTGAGCCCTAGGACCATACGTCAGGACTACCGGGCATGCTGACACCTTGCTGTCCCCAGTCCGCCTGGCCTTGCTGCTATTCCAGTTTCAACTGTTCTGCCTGCGGTTACGAAACCCCCTACCTGTCCCAGACCTGCTGTTTTCAACTCTTAATGATCGGCTATGAAAAGCCAACTGAGAGACCTGAGCCCTAGGACCATACGTCGGGACTACCGGCCGTGGTGACTCCTTGCTGTCCCCAGTCCGCCTGGCCTTGCTGCTATTCCAGTTTCAACTGTTCTGCCTGCGGTTATGGAACCCCTACCTGTCCCAGACCTGCTGTTTTCAACTCTTAATGATCGGCTATGAAAAGCCAACTGAGATTTATTCCTGATTATTATTTGACCATGCTTGTCACTTATGAACATTTTTGAACATCTTGGCATGGTTCTGTTATAATCTCCACCCGGCACAGCCAGAAGAGGACTGGCCACCCCTCATAGCCTGGTTCCTCTCTAGGTTTCTTCCTAGGTTTTGGCCTTTCTAGGGAGTTTTTCCTAGCCACCGTGCTTCTACACCTGCATTACTAGCTGTTTGGGGTTTTAGGCTGGGTTTCTGTACAGCACTTCGAGATATTAGCTGATGTAAGAAGGGCTATATAAAATAAAATTGATTGATTGATTGATTGTGGTTGCAGGTTCAACTGGCACATATAAAGCCTTTTCTTTTGGGGTGTTGCTATAGGCCACCAAGTGCTAACAGTCAGTATCTAAATAATATGTGTGACATTTTTGATAGTGTATGTGATGTAAACTCCCGAGAGGCGCAGTGGTCTAAGGCTGTGCCACTAGAGATCCTGGTTCGAGTCCAGGCTCTGTCGCAGCCGGCCGCGACCGGGAGACCCATGGACGGCGCACAATTGGTCCAGCGTCGTCCAAGGTAGAGGAGGGTTTGGCCAGCAGGGATGTGGGTTCATTTCCCACGGGGGGCCAGTATGAAAAAAATAAATAATGTATGCATTCACTAACTATAAGTCGCTCTGGATAAGAGCATCTGCTAAATGACTAAAATGTAAATATAAACAGAGAGTTCTACTTTCTTGGTTACCTGAATATTGACTGGTTTTCATCAAACTGTCTGCTCAAGAGGAAGCTTTTCACTGTAACCAGTGCCTGTAATCTGGTTCAGGGTTTTAATCAACCTACCAGGGTGTTTACAAACACTACAGGAACAAGATCATGTATTGATCACATTTTTACTAATACTGTAGAACTTTGTTCTAAAGCTGTATCCGTACCCATTGGATGCAGTGATCACAATATAGTGGCTATATCCAGGAAAGACAAAGTTCCAAAAGCTGGGCCTAAAATAGTGTATAAGAGATCATACAAAATATTTTGCTGTGACTCTTATGGATGATGTTAAAAATATTTGTTGGTCTGATGTGATTAATAAGGAGCATCCAGACGCTGCACTATGAAATTGCTTCTTCCAATTATTGATAAACATGCACCTGTTAAGACTGTTAGAACTGGATTGATGAGGAATTGGAAAACAGTTTGGTTGAAAGAGACGGGGCAAAAGGAGTGGCTAATAAGTCTGGCTGCACATCTGACTGGCTGACTTACTGCAAATGGAGAAATTATGTGACTAAACTCAACAAAAAGAAGAAGAAACTGTATTATGAAGCCAATATCAATTATATAAAGATTGATGGAAAAAAACTTTGGAGTACTTTAAGTGAAATTATGGGCAGAAAGACATTCATCTCCATCTTTCATCGAATCAAATTGTTTATTCATCACAAAACCATTTGATGTTGCCAATTATTTTAATGATTACTTCATTGGCAAAGTGAGCAAACTTGGGCAGGAAATGACAACAACGAACAGTGAGCCATCATATTCATGCATAAAAAATATTAATAATGAAAGAGAAGCATTGCAAGTTTGAATTTTGTAAAGTTAGTGTGGGAGAGGTGGAAAAATGATTGTTATCGATCAATAATAATATAATAATAATAATATGCCATTTAGCAGACGCTTTTATCCAAAGCGACTTACAGTCATGCGTGCATACATTTTTTTTGTGTATGGGTGGTCCCGGGGATCGAACCCACTACCCTGGCGTTACAAGCGCCGTGCTCTACCAGCTGAGCTACAGAGGACCACCAATAGTTACAAACTTCCTGGCATTGACAACTTAGATTGGAATGCTACTGAGGATGGTAGCTGACTCTATAGCCACTCTTATCTGTCATATCTTTAATCTGAGCCTAGAGGAAGGTGTTTGGCCTGGAGGGAAACCAAAGTCATTCTGCTACCCAAGAGTGGTAAAGCGGCCTTGACTGGTTCTAACACCAGACCTATCAGCTTGCTGCCAGCGCTTAGCAAACTGTTGGATTTTTTTGTTGACCAAATACAATGCTATTTCTCTGTAAACAAATTAACAACAGACTTTCAGCATGCTTACAGAGAAGGGCACTTAACATGTACTGCACTGACACAAGTGACTGATGATTGGTTGAAAGAAATTAATAATAAGAAGATTGTGGGAGCTGTACTGTTAGATTTCAGTGCAGCCTTTAATATTATTGACCATAACCTGTTGTTGAGAAAACTTATGTGTTATGCCTTTTCAACCTCTGCCATCTTGTGGATTCAGAGCTATTTATCTAATAGAACTGAGGGTTTTCTTTAATGGAAGCTTCTCTAATGTCAAACATGTAAAGTGTGGTGTACCGCAGGGCAGCACTCTAGGCCCTCTACTCTTTTCTATTTTTACCAATGACCTGCCACTGGCATTAAAAAAGCATGTGTTTCCATGTATGCTGATGATTCAACCATATACGCATCAGCAACCACAGCTAATGAAGTCACTGAAACCCTTAACAAAGAGTTGCAGTCTGTTTTGGAATGGGTTTCCAGTAATAAACTTGTCCTGAACATATCTAAAACTAAGAGCATTGTATTTGGTACAAATCATTCCTTAAGTTCTAGACCTCAGCTGAATCTGGTAATGAATGGTGTGGCTGTTGAACAAGTTGAGGAGACTAAATGACTTAGTGTTACCTTAGATTATAAACTGTCATGGTCAAAACATGTAGATTCAATGGTTGTAAAGATGGGGAGAGGTCTGTCTGTAATAAAGAGATGCTCTGCTTTTTTGACACCACACTCCACAAAGCAAGTCCTGCAGGATCTAGTTTTATCTTATCTTGATTAATGTCCAGTCATGTGGTCAAGTGCTGAAAAGAAAGACCTAGTTAAGCTGCAGCTGGCCCAGAACAGAGCAGCACGTCTTGCTCTTCATTGTAATCAATGGGCTAATATTAATACTATGCATGCCAGTCTCTCTTCTCTAAGAGTTGAAGAAAGACTGACTGCGTCACTTCTTGTTTTTATAAGACAAAATGTGTTGGAAATTCCAAATTGTTTGCATAGTCAACTTACACACAGCATTGGCACACACACTTACCCCACCAGACATGCCACCAGGGGTCTTTTCACATTCCCCAGGTCCAGAACAAATTCAAGAAAATGTACAGTATTATACAGAGCCATGAGGGCATGGAACTCCCTTCCATCTTAGTACAAGTGAACAGCAAACCTGGTTTCAAAAAACAAATAAAGCAACACCTCACGGCACAACGCCTCTCCCTCATGTCACCTACTTGTTGTTTGTATGTACTGACACGTATGTGTAACTGATAAATGCACACAAACACACTACATGTTAATGTTCTTTAATGTATGTAAATTGTAAAGTATTTTGTCTGTAATGTATTTTTCATTATGTGTCGGACCCCCAGTAAGACTAGCTATCGCCATTGACGTCGGCTAAAGGGGATCCTAATAAATCAAATCAATGACCAGTTGGTGGCACTGTAGATGTAATAGGCACCAAATGACTAAAATATAAATGTAGAGCAAAAACCAACGATCAATAACTATTGATCAAGTGGACTTTGTCTCATGCAAATGAATATTAGATTAGATTATGCAGACGAACAATGTGAAATATAGTGAAAATGACACTGAAAATATTTGACAAATCTTAACATTAGTCAAATTGACCCCATAATTGGTATATAAACAGAATACATTAAGTAATGACTTTAAGAATGATTACCTGTTTCATTCAAAGATAACCAACCTACAGCACTAGACTAAACTTCACTTGCGTCATCCTTGTGGTATTGAGAGATAAACATGGTAATGCTTTCACTGATTTTACATAAAGGAAGACTGTTCCTACATGATAGAGTGCTTGCTTTGTTATCAAACTGATCTTGTGTCCTATCTGTCATCCTGTGAACCCCGTTCATTGCTGCTTGCAGCTATATTTATTTTTCTCCTCAATACTGTTCTCTCTTGTTCTGTTTCTCCTCAATACTGTTCTCTCTTGTTCTGTTTCTCCTCAATACTGTTCTCTCTTGTCACTCTCCCTTTTCTCTATGTGCTCATTCCTCTTCTGCAGTCTCACAAACGTTTTAAGCAGTAATTCTCCCTCATCCACGTATCCACAGACATCCTTTGGGGGAGCTGGCATTGTTTTCCCCTAGCACTGTGGTACGATACCATTCCATTCTCATTAGTGTGATTGAACCCCTCTGTGCCAGATGAATGCTTAAGCCTTTAACACTTAAACACATGACGCGATATTGACCTATCCATGCACCAGCTGGATGATTCAGACCTTCTCAATACGCTGAAGTAGCTTCCTCATCCTGTGTCCTTGCCTTGTTTCTTCTCCTTATTCCCTCTCCTCGTTTCCTATCCTTTCATCTCAATACTCTGAAGTAGCTTCCTCATCCTGTGTCCTTGCCTTGTTTCTTCTCCTTATTCCCTCTCCTCGTTTCCTATCCTTTCATCTCAATACTCTGAAGTAGCTTCCTCATCCTGTGTCCTTGCCTTGTTTCTTCTCCTTATTCCCTCTCCTCGTTTCCTATCCTTTCATCTCAATACTCTGAAGTAGCTTCCTCATCCTGTGTCCTTGCCTTGTTTCTTCTCCTTATTCCCTCTCCTCGTTTCCTATCCTTTCATCTCAATACTCTGAAGTAGCTTCCTTTCCTTGATTCCTTTCCTTCATAGAAGAACCACACTGTCATGGCAACTATCAGCTATAATTTAATGTATTTCTCGTTGTTGCCATGACACTTCGGTATTCAGACATAACCGCTGTTGATCACAATGGAACGTTTTACTGTGGCTCACAACAAGAAAATAATGAGTCTCCAATGTGAAGAGATAGCTCTCTGAGAGATTTGCTATTGTTGTTGCTTACTGAAGAGCCATAACACATTTAATGCTCATCTATATTTCTCAAAGAAAATATCATTTATCCTGAAACTTTCTCCAAAGAGAATGGGTCTTGAAAAAACGGGTTGCAGGGAGACCTGAGTCTTATAATTTCAAAGCTCATGTTAATCAATATGCTATTTACTGTGAAAGCTACAAGCTGGAGCATGACACATTGGATAATAACCCTGGAACAATTTCACAGCATCACAAAACATTGATGAACACCAGCTTGATAATAAAGCTTAATTTCTGGTAATGTTGGTAAAATGCTGTGCTCTCTCTCTCTGTATCTCTCTGTCTCTCTCTCTCTCTCTCTCTCTCTCTCTCTCTCTCTCTCTCTCTCTCTCTCTCTCTCTCTCTCTTTCTATCTCTCTCTCTCTCTCTCTCTCTCTCTCTCTCTCTCTCTTCTCTCTCTCTCTCCCCCTCCCCCCCTCTCTCTCTCTCTCTCTCTCTCTCTCTCTCTCTCTCTCCCTCTCCCCCCTCTCTCTCTCTCCCTCTCCCCCTCTCCCCCTCTCTCTCCCCCTCTCTCCCCCCCTCTCTCTCTCTCTCTCTCTCTCTCTCTCTCTCTCCCCCCCCCTCTCTCTCTCTCTGTGTATGAGAGAGAGACTCGTGAATTTTTTTTATAAAGAAGAGAGAACACACACATTGAGCAGTTCTTACAATTCAAGCTAACGCTCTCATCACCATCAATCTCATCACCAACGCTCTCATCACCATCAATCTCATCACCAACGCTCTCATCACCATCAATCTCATCACCAACGCTCTCATCACCATCAATCTCATCACCAACGCTCTCATCACCATCAATCTCATCACCAACGCTCTCATCACCATCAATCTCATCACCAACGCTCTCATCACCATCAATCTCATCACCAACGCTCTCATCACCATCAATCTCATCACCAACGCTCTCATCACCATCAATCTCATCACCAACGCTCTCATCACCATCAATCTCATCACCAACGCTCTCATCACCATCAATCTCATCACCAACGCTCTCATCACCATCAATCTCATCACCAACGCTCTCATCACCATCAATCTCATCACCAACGCTCTCATCACCATCAATCTCATCACCAACGCTCTCATCACCATCAATCTCATCACCAACGCTCTCATCACCATCAATCTCATCACCAACATTCTGTCTAAATAACTCCTCTTCAATTTCTCTCTTCAGCTCTTCTCACGCTCTCCATTTTATCTCTGTCTCCACTATCTCTAATGTCACTGTCTCTCACCCTATTTCACCTGCTCTTTCTATTCAATTACATTTGATTTATTGGCATGACGTAACAATGTACATATTTCCAAAGCGTACTTTGGAGATTAAGTGATTCATTTACAATATTAACATAATAAAAATAATAATAATCAATATTGTCAACGGGACAACAGTAACAACAGTAACCAAGGGTCAAAATAACCATTGAACAATAACAATATAGAGGACATGTGCAGGTTGGTTGGTCTGTCAGACACTGTTCCTCATCTTATGGCAGGCAGCAATGTAGTGCTCTGCCAACCCACAGCTCTCTGTGTCCTCCCCCAACAGGACGGGTAGCCGATTCTCATCAGAGAGGTCTTTGATACCTTGAATAAGGGTTTTATATTTGGGGAAATGACACTCTCTAATTGTTTTATATTTTTGACATTTTGTCAGGAAATGCAGCTCTGTCTCAGGTTCTGCTGTGGTGCAGTGGTTCCACAGCCTTTCCCCTACAGGGAGCCAGGTTTTCCTGTGTCTACCCTTCTCAATGGCAAGGCTGTGCTCACTGAGCCTGTACTTTGTCAAGGTGTTTCTAAGGTTTTGATCAGTAACCATGGTCAAATAGTTTCCCACGGTTTACTGTCGATTTAGGGCCAGATAGCACTGCATTTTAGTTTGTGCTTGTACTTGTGTTTCCCAATAAGCAATGTAGTTTTGTTTTGACTGTGTTGTAAATTGGGTTATTCTGATTGATTGGATGTTCTGGTCCTGAGGCTTCAGTGTGTTAGTAGAACTGGTTTGTGAACTCAGCCCCAGGACCAGCTGGATGAGGGGACTCTTTTCTTTGCTCAGCTCTTGGCATCGCAGGGCTTGGTAATGATATGAGAGGGGGTCACTGGATTTTAGATGTTTCCAAAACTTAAATGCTATTTTTTTAGTTTGTATTATTATTGTATATTTGCCTAATTCTGCCCTGCATGCGTTGTTTGTAGTTTTCCTCTGGACATGTAGGAGAACCTTACAGAACTCTGCATGCAGGGTTTCAATGGGGTGTTTGTCCCACAGGGTTTCAATGGGGTGTTTGTCCCACAGGGTTTCAATGGGGTGTTTGTCCCACAGGGTTTCAATGGGGGTGTTTGTCCCAAAGGGTTTCAATGGGGTGTTTGTCCCAAAGGGTTTCAATGGGGTGTTTGTCCCAAAGGGTTTCAATGGGGTGTTTGTCCCAAAGGGTTTCAATGGGGTGTTTGTCCCAAAGGGTTTCAATGGGGTGTTTGTCCCAAAGGGTTTCAATGGGGTGTTTGTCCATTGGGTGAAATCTTGTTTGTATTGGTTTCTTTCTCTCTCCATCCATTCCTCACCCCTAAACTATACAAACAAACTCTCTCTCTCTCTCTCTTTCGCTCTCGCTCTCTCTCTCTCTCTCTCTCTCGCGCTCTCTCTCAATTCAATTCAATTTCAATTTAAAGGCTTTATTATCATGGGAAACGTTTGTTAACATTGCCAAAGCAAGTGAAGTAGATAGTAAACAAAAGTGAAATAAACAATAAATATTAACTGTAAAACTTACACTCAGAAGTTCCAAAAGAATAAAGACATTTCAAAAGTCATATTATGTATATACAGTCGTGGTCAAAAGTTTTGAGAATGACACAAATATTGGTCTTCACAAAGTTCGCTGCTTCAGTGTTATGAGATATTTTTGTCAGATGTTACTATGGTATACTGAAGTATAATTACAAGCATTCCATAACTGTCAAAGGCTTTTATTGACAATTACATTAAGTTTATGCAAAGAGTCAATATTTGCAGTGTTGACCCTTCTTTTTCAAGACCTCTGCAATCTGCCCTGGCATGCTGTCAATTAACTTCTGGGCCACATCCTGACTGATGGCAGCCCATTCTTGCATAATCAATGCTTGGAGTTTGTCAGAATTTGTGGGTTTTTGTTTGTCCACCCGCCTCTTGAGGATCGACCACAAGTTCTCAATGGGATTAAGGTCTGGGGAGTTTCCATTTCGATGTTTTGTTCCCCGAGCCACTTAGTTATCACTTTTGCCTTATGGCAAGGTGCTCCATCATGCTGGAAAAAGGCATTGGTCGTCACCAAACTGTTCTTGGATGGTTGGGAGAAGTTGCTCTCGGAGGATGTGTTGGTACCATTCTTTATTCATGCCTGTGTTCTTAGGCAAGATTGTGAGTGAGCCCACTCCCTTGGCTGAGAAGCAACCCCACACATGAATGGTCTCAGGATGCTTTACTATTGGCATGACACAGGACTGATGGTAGCGCTCACCTTGTCTTCTCCGGACAAGGTGTTTTCCGGATGCCCCAAACAATCGGAAAGGGGATTCATCAGAGAAAATGACTTTACCCCAGTCCTCAGCAGTCCAATCCCTGTACCTTTTGCAGAATATCAGTCTGTCCTTGATTTTTTTCCTGGAGAGAAGTGGCTTCTTTGCTGCCCTTCTTGACACCAGGCCATCCTCCAAAAGTATTCGCTTCACTGTGCGTGCAGATGCACTCGCACCTGCCTGCTGCCATTCCTGAGCAAGCTCTTTACTGGTGGTGCCCCGATCCCGCAGCTGAATCAACTTTAGGAGACGGTCCTGGCGCTTGCTGGACGTTCTTGGGCGCTCTGACGCCTTCTTCACTACAATTTAACCTCTTTCCTTGAAGTTCTTGATGATCCAATAAATGGTTGATTTAGGTGCAATCTTACTAGCAGCAATATCCTTACCTGTGAAGCCCTTTTTGTGCAAAGCAATGATGATGGCACGTGTTTCCTTGCAGGTAACCATGGTTAACAGAGGAAGAACAATGATTTCAAGCACCACCCTCCTTTTAAAGTTTCCAGTCTGTTATTCTAACTCAATCAGCATGACAGAGTGATCTCCAGCCTTGTCCTCGTCAACACTCTCACCTGTGTTAACGAGAGAATCACTGACATGATGGCAGCTGGTCCTTTTGTGGCAGGGCTGAAATGCAGTGGAAATGTTTTTTTGGGATTAAGTTCATTTTCATGGCAAAGAGGGACTTTGCAATTAATTGCAATTCATCTGATCACTCTTCATGACATTCTGGAGTATATGCAAAATGCCATCATCAAAACTGAGGCAGCAGACTTTGTGAATAGTAGTATTTGTGTCATTCTCAAAACTTTTGACCACGACTGTATACAGTGTTGTAACAATGTGCAAATAGTTAAAGTACAAATGGGAAAATAAATAAACATAAATATGGGTTGTATTTACAATGGTGGTTGTTCTTCACTGGTTGCCCTTTTCTTGTGGCAACAGGTCACAAATTCTGCTGCTGTGATGGCACAATGTGGTATTTCACCCAATAGATATGGGAGTTTATCAAAATTGGATTTGTTTTCGAATTCTTTGTGTGTCTGTGTAATCTGAGGGTAATAAACTCAGCAAAAAAAGACACATCCCTTTTTCAGGACCCTGTCTTTCAAAGATAATTGGTAGAAATCCAAATAACTTCACAGATCTTCATTGTAAAGGGTTTAAACACTGTTTCCCATGCTTGTTCAATGAACCATAAACAATTAATGAACATGCACCTGTTGAACAGTCGTTAAGACACTAACAGCTTACAGATGGTAGGCAATTAAGGTCACAGTAATGAAAACTTAGGACACTAAAGATGCCTTTCTACTGACTCTGAAAAACACCAAAAGAAAGATGCCCAGGGTCCCTGCTCATCTGCGTGAATGTGCCTTAGGCATGCTGCAAGGAGGCAGGAGGACTGCAGATGTGGCCAGGGCAATAAATTGCAATGTCCGTACTGTGAGACGCCTAAGACAGCGCTACAGGGAGACAGGACGGACAGCTGATCGTCGTCGCAGTGGCAGACCACGTGTAACAACACCTGCACAGGATCGGTACATCCGAACATCACACCTGCGGGACAGGTACAGGATGGCAACAACAACTGCCCGAGTTACACCAGGAACGCACAATTCCTCCATCAGTGCTCAGACTGTCCGCAATAGGCTGAGAGAGACTGGACTGAGGGCTTGTAGGCCTGTTGTAAGGCAGGTCCTCACCAGACATCACCGGCAACAACGTCGCCTATGGGCACAAACCCACCATTGCTGGACCAGACAGGACTGGCAAAAAGGGCTCTTCACTGACTAGTCGCGGTTTTGTCTCACCAGGGGTGATGGCTGGATTCGCATTTATCGTCGACGGAATGAGCGTTACACCGAGGCCTGTACTCTGGAGCGGGATCGATTTGGAGGTGAAGGGTCTGTCATGTTCTGGGGCGGTGTGTCACAACATCATAGGACTGAGCTTGTTGTCATTGCAGGCAATCTCAACGCTGTGCGTTACAGGGAAGACATCCTCCTCCCTCATGTGGTACCCTTCCTGCAGGCTCCTCCTGACATGACCCTCCAGCATGACAATGCTACCAGCCATACTGCTCGTTCTGTGTGTGATTTCCTGCAAGACAGGAATGTCAGTGTTCTGCCATGGCCAGCGAAGAGCCCGGATCTCAATCCCATTGAGCATGTCTGGGACCTGTTGGATCGGAGGGAGAGGGCTAGGGCCATTCCCCCCAGAAATGTCTGGGAACTTGCAGGTGCCTTGGTGGAAGAGTGGGGTAACATCTCACAGCAAGAACTGGCAAATCTGGTGCAGTCCATGAGGAAGAGATGCACTGCAGTAATTAATGCAGCTGTTGGCCACACCAGATACTGACTGTTACTTTTGATTTTGACCCCCCCTTTGTTCAGGGACACATTATTCAATTTATGTTAGTCACATGTCTGTGGAACTTGTTCAGTTTATGTCTCAGTTGTTGATTCTTGTTATGTTCATACAAATACTTACACATGTTAAGTTTGCTGAAAATAAACGCAGTTGACAGTGAGAGGACGTTTCTTTTTTTGCTGAGTTTATGTGTCTCTAATATGATCATACATTTGGCAGGAGGTTAGGAAGTGCAGCTCAGTTTCTACCTCATTTTGTGGGCAGTGTGCACATAGCCTGTCTTCTCTTGAGAGCCAGGTCTGCCTATGGTGACCTTTCTCAATTGCAAGGCTATGCTCACTGAGTCTGTGCATAGTCAAAGCTTTCCTTAATTTTGGGTCAATCACAGTGGTCAGGTATTCTGCCAATGGGTACTCTCTGGGTCAAACAGCGTTCTAGTTTGCTCTGTTTTTTTTTGTTAATTACTTGACACAATAATGATCTTTCTCATGATTTGGTTGGGTCTAATTGTGTTGCTGTCCTGGGGCTCTGTGTGGTCTGTTTGTGTTTGTGAACAGAGCCCCAGGACCAGCTTGCATAGGGGACTCTTCTCCACATTAATCTCTTTGTAGGTGATGGCTTTGTTATGGAAGGTTTGGGAATCGCTTCTTTTAGGTGGTTGTAGAATTTAACGGCTCTTTTCTGGATTTTGTTAATTAGCGGGTATCGGTCTAATGGTTGGGGACAGAAGCACCAGATCATCAGCAAACAGTAGACATTTGACTTCAGATTCTAGTAGGGTGAGGCCGGGTGCTGCAGACTGTTCTAGTGCCCTCGCCAATTCGTTGATATATATGTTGAAGAGGGTGGGGCTCAAGCTGCATCCCTGTCTCACCCCACGGCCCTGTGGAAAGAAATGTGTGTTTTTTGCCAATTTTAACCGCACACTTGTTGTTTGTGTACATGGATTTTATAATGTTGCATGTTTTTCCCCCAACACCGCTTTCCATCAACTTGTATAGCAGACCCTCATGCCAAATTGAGTCAAAAGCTTTTTTGCAGTAAACAAGGAATGAGAAGACTTTGCCTTTGTTTTGTTTTGTTTGTTTGTCAATTAGGGTGTGCAGGGTGAATACGTGGTCTGTCATACGGTAATTTGGTGAAAATCCATTTTGACATTTGCTCAGTACATTGTTTTCACTGAGGAAATGTACAAGTCTACTGTTAACTATAATGCAGAGGATTTTCCCAAGGTTGCTGTTGATGCATATCCCACGGTAGTTATTGGGGTCAAATTTGTCTCCACTTTTGTGGATTGGGGTTATCAGTCCTTGGTTCCAAATATTGGGGAAGATTTGTAATTGATCATGTATATGTTATTGCTGTTTGTTCTTTGTTATAGAGCCAAAAATATTTGAGAAGTGGTTTATCCACACATCTCCGTTTTGGATAGATAACTCTTCGTGTTGTTGTTTGTTTAGTGTTTTCCAATTTTCCCAGAAGTGGTACGATTCTATGGATTCTTCAATTACATTGAGCTGATTTCTGACGTGCTGTTCCTTCTTTTTCCTTAGTGTATTTCTGTATTGTTTTAGTGATTCACCACAGTGAAGGCGTAGGCTCAGGTTTTTTGGGTCTCTATGTTTTTGGTTGGATAGGTTTCTCAATTTCTTTCTTAGGTTTTTGCATTCTTCATCAAACCATTTGTCACTGTTAATTTTCTTAGGTTGTCTGCTTGTATTTTTAGATTTGATAGGGAAGCTGAAAGGTCAAATATACTGTTTAGGTTTTCTACTGCCAAGTTTACACCTTCACTATTACAGTGGAATGTTTTGTCCAGGAAGTTGTCTAAAAGGGATTGAATTTGTTGTTGCCTAAATGTTTTCTGGTAGGTTTCTACACTACTTTCCTTCCATCTATAGCATTTCTTAATATCATTTAGTTCCTTTGGCTTTGATGCCTCATGATTGAGTATTGCTCTGTTCAGGTAGACTGTGATTTTGCTGTGATCTGATAGGGGTGTCAGTGGGCTGACTGTGAACGCTCTGAGAGACTCTGGGTAGAGGTCAGTGATTAAGTAGTCTACAATACTACTGCCAAGAGATGAGCTATAGGTGTACCTACCATAGGAGTCCCCTCGAAGCCTACCATTGACTATGTACATACCCAGTGTGCGACAGAGCTGCAGGAGTTGTGACACATTTTTGTTGGTTGATTTGTCATAGTTGTGTCTAGGGGGGCATATTTGGGAAGAAAAACTGTCACCTCCAGGTAGGTGTTTGTCCCCTTGTGTGCTGAGGGTGTCAGGTTCTTGTCCAGTTCTGGCATTTAGGTCGCCACAGACTAGTACATGTCCCTGGGTCTGGAAATGGTTGATCTCCCCCTCTAGGACGGAGAAGCTGTCTTCATTAAAGTATGGTGATTTTATTGGGGGGATATAGGTAGCACACATGAGGACATTTTTCTCTATTGAGATAATTTCCTTATTAATTTATAGCCAGGTGTAAAATGTTCCTGTTTTGACTAATTTAATAGAGTGGGTTAGGTCTGCTCTATACCAAATTAACATACCCCCTGAGTCTCTTCCCTGTTTCACACCTGGTAGTTTGGTGGATGGGACTACCAGCTCTCTGTAACCTAGAGGGCAACAAGTGGGTCCGTCTCCTCTATACCATGTTTCTTGTAGGATGACAATGTCTGTATTTACAATTTTTTTGATGAAGTCTTGACATAGGGGTAGTGTGCTCTTATAGCACTGTGCCATGCCAGGGGATGGTCTGTGTGGAAAATTAAGATGCTTACATACCCCTCTTTGTAGCATTCAGCAAATAGTGTCTCTGGATTGTCCTTGAGGAGCTTATTTTTGTACTTATTCCGTGCAGTGTTATTTTTAACATCCAATCGGTACTGTATTGTGATGACATCTGCACAGGGATAAGCCATGGCGCAGGGGGCTTCAAAGGCCTCAGCATTTGGATGGGGGAGGCTGTGAAACTCTCCTGCCATTGTCTAGCAGCTTGGTAGCTTAGTAGCCTTATTTACTAAGCTTCATTTATTAAAAGGTATGTAATTTTGATTTCGTTTGAAGGTTTTGATATAGAGGGTAGTGTCCTGTATTCCACATTTATCCAACTATAACTCTATTTTCTGCATAAGAACTCAGGAGCCCATGACCTCTCTCTCTCTCTCTCTCTCTCTCTCTCTCTCTCTCTCTCTCTCTCTCTCTCTCTCTCTCTCTCTCTCTCTCTCTCTCTCTCTCTCTCTCTCTGTCTCTCTATGTCTCTCTTTCTCTCTCTCTATCTCTCGCTTTGTCTCTCTCTCTCTCTCTCTCTCTCTCTCTCTCTCTCTCTCTCTCTCTCTCTCTGTCTCTCTATGTCTCTCTTTCTCTCTCTCTATCTCTCGCTATGTCTCTCTCTCTCTCTCTCTCTCTCTCTCTCTCTGTCTATCTCTCTATGTCTCTCTCTCTCTGTCTCTCTATGTCTCTCTCTCTCTCTATCTCTCTCTCTCTATGTCTCTCTCTCTCTCTCTCTCTATCTCTCTCTCTATCTCTCTATGTCTCTCTCTCTCGCTCTCTCTCTCTCTCTCGCTCTCTCTCTCTCTCTCTCTCTCTCTCTCTATCTCTCTATGTCTCTCTCTCTATCTCTCTTTATGTCTCTCTCCCTCTCTCTCTCTCTCTCTCTCTCTCTCTCTCGCTCTCTCTCTCTCTCTCTCTCTCGCCATCTTCTCCTTAATTTTTTACCCCACCTCTGTCTCCCCCTCCATCTCTCTCCGCTCCCCTGTCATCTCTCTCTCCCTCCATCTCTCACTCTCTTCTCATCCCACCTCTTTTCCCTCTATCCCTTGATCATTGATGAAAGGAGTGCATGACTAAGGGCCTGATTCAGACGTATGCCTTTCCTACGCACTTCTCAGTAGTTGGTATTCAGACGTACTCAGATGAAGGTGCGTAATGGGCTTTGCAGGCGTGGTTGAATACTTTTAATTAAATTGCTGAAAACCCTCCCACTTGCTGGCCAACAGATTTCTTCCTGGAGTTTTCATTCAATAGGATTTTCAGTACATTTATCTTAAGCCATCCCTTTAAATACGGTGTACCTTTTCATTAAAATGTTGTCGACAGACTCACTAGACTACACAGAGAGAACAGGTTCAGAATACAGGGATCAATGAAAGAAAGCAATCTAAATCTATGCATATTCGTCTCTGTGTCAGTACGAACTGGTAGACTTAACAACACTCTGATCTTGTAGATTATTTAAGCAGAAGGTTAGGAAAGTATGTATGAATCATTAACAAAAAAAAAATGGTTAGGAAAGCCTTTACGCACAAAATATTTGTATGAATCAAAAATAGTGGTTTGATTAATCCTGAAAGTTCTCATATTCAAGTTCAATCCAGGCTCCAGGGTTTAACCTGCTACGTGTTCCATAATGAGTCAAATAGGCTACATGTCCCACATTATTTCACAACGTTAGCCTAATATGATCCACTAATGCTAGCCTCAGGAACAACTACACAGACTTGACCGAGGTAAGCGGAATGGAATGATGCAAAATGTAGACTACAAACTAAAGGAAATTAACACATTTATAACTGTCACTTTAGTATGTGGGTATTACTGATGGTGGCTCACCGATAGTGGCTAATATTTAATATGATACAAATTGTATTCATGGTTGTCCTCGCGTGTAAAGGTGGTGGAATCCATTTTTGCTTGCTTACCTCGGGTCGGAATTGCCCCCATAGAGACAGATGAGAGGGGACAGAACATTACAGCCATCATTCACAGGGACCTAATGTTCCACAGCTTTCACTGGAGCATGGCTTAGATACTCTCTGCGTGCGTGCGTGCGTGCGTGCGTGCGTGTGTGTGTGTGTGTGTGTGTGTGTGTGTGTGTGTGTGTGTGTGTGTGTGTGTAATGATTCAAGGCTTACACCAGGGCCTTGATGTGCTGTCTGAATGGTGGCATCACTCTCCCAGATAAAAACTTCCATTACAGTAAAGGACATGTGATGATAGCGTCCCTTCCTTTCAATCTACCTGCATGGGCTTCAAATAGCTACTGGAAAAGTCTATGCTATATCCCACTCAGTGTTTTGAATGAAATGTGTCCAACTGTGTGGAATATTATATATATCTTTTTTTAAGGTACTTTTTCCTCTGATTGACGAGAGCGCAATGGATGAAAACGGATCCGGCTAGCAGATGTTTTAAACCTAAACGTGATCAAGAACCCGCAGAGATCTCCACATCAGATCGGAACGAAAGCCAGAAAAGTCCTGACAGGTCAGTGAGGTCCCATCACACACCATGTCAACACCTCCAGCACTGGATACTGGGGCCTAAAATGATCACACACACACACATGCACACACACACACATACCCACACACACACACACACCCACACACACACACACACACACACACACACACACACACACACACACACACACACACACACACACACCCCACCCCTCAGGGTTTGAAAAGTGGGAACTACACCCAGGTGCTGTGGACAGGAAGGGGAAGCAGACTGCTGAGTGAGTGAGGGGTCAAAGGTCAGGTAACATGTGTGCCACATGTAATGTAAGCACACACACACACACACACACACACACACACACACCACAAATGATCTGGTGAGCAGGCTTGCATAGTTGTCATTGGTGTTTTGCAGGGGGTGGTTGTGTGGTTAAGTGGTTAGCAAGGAGAGGGGAATGTATTGATGTAGTTCCTGGTCTGAGAGGACAAGAGAACATCATATCTTATCTCTTTTGATGGAAGAACAGCTGGATACAATATGTGATTGGACTGTATAAAGCTTTGTATTACATTACAACAGCACACACACACACACACACGAACTGCACTACCCTCACTACACATTGAACCCATGTGTAGCCTCGTGTTTGGGGGAAATGTGGATGGAAGACAGAGCTGTTGAAAGAGAAGAAGTGACAGAGTGTGTTGACATGAAACAGACTGCTCCCCTTCCTGTTGTTAGGGCTCTTTGAATGCATTACACAAACAGAAGGGGTAGCAATCACCATCATCAACCCTCTTCCTCCTCCTCTATCCTAATCATAGTAATAATCATCATCATCATCAAATTGAACATTCTGGCAATATGGCAAACAGCAACCAGTGGTGTAAACACTAAACAATTACACATCTATTCTGCTTATTGCACTAGTTGATTGTAAACAGCTTAAGAATGGTTAAAGAGACGTTTTATTGGAGACAGCATGCTGCGAGTAATGGTCTTTTGGATGGTTTACGATGGAGCTTAGGCTACATAACAACCTATATGTTTAGCAGAGCAATGAGCCCGTCACATGGGAAGAAGCTGAAACCTTAAACTGATGGTCATAATAGGAAGTATCACGTTTCAGGAGAAGACCCAGATGCAGACAGTGTCGAGGTAACAAACGTTTATTACAAAAACAGGGGGCAGGCAAACGACAGGTCAAGGGCAGGCAGAGGTCAGTAATCCAGATCAGAGTCCAAAAGGTACAGAACGGCAGGCAGTCTCAGGATCAGGGCAGGCAGAGGTCAATAATCCAGGGTGGTGTGACAAGGTACAGAACATCAGGCAGGCTCGGGGTCAGGGCAGGCAGGATGGTCAAAACCGGGAAAACTAGAAAACAGGAACTTGAGAAAGACAGGAGCAAGGGGAAAAACGCTGGTAGGCTTGACAAAACAAAACGAACTGGCAACAGACAAACAGAGAACACAGGTATAAATACCCAGGGGATAATGGGGAAGATGGGAGACACCTGGAGGGGGGTGGAGACACCTGGAGGGGGGTGGAGACACCTGGAAGGGGGGGGGGGACACCTGGAGGGGGTGGAGACACCTGGAGGGGGGTGGAGACACCTGGAGGGGGGTGGAGACAAGCACAAAGACAGGTGAAACAGATCAGGGTGTGACAGGAAGAAGCTGAAACCTTAAACTGATGGTCATATAGAAATGTTTGCAAATTCATTGAAAATGAAATACATAAATATCTCATTTACTGTGCCAAAGTGGAATTACGTTTTTATACATTTTTACAAATTAATTAAAATGAAAAGCTGAAATGTCTTGAGTCAATAATTATTCAACCCATTTGTCATGGCAAGCATAAATAAGTTCAGGAGTAACAATTTGCTTAACAAGTAACATAATAAGTTGCATGGACTGACTCTGTGTGCATTTATAGTGCTTAACATGATTTTTGAATGACTACCTCATCTCTGTACCCCACACATAGAATTATCTGTAAGGTCCCTCAGTCGAGCAGTGAATTTCAAACACAGATTAAACCACAAAGACCAGGGAGGTTTTCCAATGCCTCGCAAAGAAGGGCACCAATTGGTAGATAGATGGTTTATCAACACACCCAGTCACTACAAAGATACAGGCATCCTTCCTAACTCAGTTGCCGGAGAGGAAGGAAACCGCTCAGGGATTTCACCATGAAGCCAATGGGGCCTTTGAAACAGTTACAGAGTTTAATGGCTGTGATAGGAGAAAACTGAGAATGGAGTTACTCCACAATACTAACCTAAATGACAGAGTGAAAAGAAAGAAGCTTGTACAGCATAAACATATTCCATGCATCCTGTTTGCTATAAGGCACTAAAGTAAAACCACAAAAACATTTGGCAAAGAAATGAACTCTACAGTGCCTTGCAAAAGTATTCATCCCTCTTGGAGTTTTTCCTATTTTGCTGCATTACAACCTGTAATTTAAATTTATTTTTATTTGGATTTCATGTAATGGATATACACAAAATAGTTTTTTGATTTTCCCAGTCGGAGCTCTTTTTTTTCTCCAGAATTCTCAGTTGTCTTGAAGTCTGAGATTTCCCAGTTCTGAGTTTCCAGTTGTTTTGAATGCGACAAAAGTCATGCTGGATTGACAGCATGGCCAATGTATCCAACCTTTTCTGGCCCGTGGTGTTGCATGTGAATGTTTATCCTTTTAAGCTTGGAAAAGAGACCCTTAAACCCAGACGTGGACCACACAACCACTCCACTGAATAGCAGGCTAGTGATTGCTTTGCAATGCTTGCAGTTAGCCACAGTTTCTTTCCAAAGCATTGTTGAATTTGAGATTTCCAACTTGTTGTGTAATGTTTATGTCCAATGGCCGATGAGCACCGATACGTTTCTTCTGTAATTTCTCTTCATATGACAAGGATTGAAAAGGATTTGCCAGTAGATTGTCGACTTCATTCGTGATGATGACTGCTAGCTTGCTAGCTAAGATTTTGAAAGTATTGATGTTGACATGATCAGTCCAATCAAAGCTACGGTAGATATAACATGATTTGACGTCATTTTATCCGTGTCCAATGACCTTGAGCCTTATTGGATGGGCACTTCTAATGTAAATCTATGGCAGCACCCAAGAGGCTTGAATTTTTGAGCTCTCCCCGTAGATTTTGACGTGACGTAGTGTCCCCATGAGTGACAGAACACTGAGCCAAATACGGCGCAATTAGAGAACATTACCAACCCCTACGCTCTGTATTTTCCGCTGGCTGCCCCACCACCACAGAAAGCACTGAGCTGGGCTGAAACACCTGCATTTTGGAGCTGCCTTACTCAAGAAAGCAAAAAAGAGACCATGTTTGTATGCGGCTTTATTAACTCAATGTTGTTGTATTTTTTACAATATTTTTTGCAAACTGATATGTGACACGTATTAATGCCAAAATAACATGCAAAACAGGCATACAGTGCCCTCCACTATTATTGGCACCCCTGTTTAAGATGTGGTCGAGGACTTCCAAAAATTCTCATTTTTTTTAAAACAACATAGAACCCAAATGCAAAAAAAGAGAAAAATCCAACCTTTTATTTAAGTACATTACTTTGGTGGTAAAAAAAAAAAAAATCACACATTTAGAAAAAGAAAACTTGAAATCATGTGTCCCACAATTATTGGCACCCCTGATGTTAATACGACAAAACTAAGGCCTGTTGGATCTGCCTTGTTGATAGTGCTGTTAAGAAGGCAGAGCAGCGCTTTATTATGGACAAACTTCTCCCCATCTTAGTTACTGTTGTATCAATAGGTTTTGACCATGACAGTTTACAATCCAGGATTACTCCAAGCAGTTTAGTCTCCTCAACTTGCTCAACTTCCACATTATTTATTACAAGATTTAGTTGAGGTTTAGGGTTTAGTGAATGATTTGTCCCAAATACAATGCTTTTAATTTTGAAATATTTAGGACTAACTTATTCCTTGCCAACCAATCTGAAACTAACTGCAGCTCTTTGTTAAGCGTTGCAGTCATTTCAGTCGCTGTAGTAGCTGACGTGTATAGTGTTGAGTCATCCGCATACATAGACACTCTGGATTTACTCAAAGCCAGTGGCATGTCATTAGTAAAGCTTGAATAAATGAAGGGGCCTAGACAGCTGCCCTGGGGAATTCCTGATTCTACCTGGATTACGTTGGAGAGGCTTCCATTAAATAACACCCTCTGTGTTCTGTTAGACAGGTAACTCTTTATCCACATTATAGCAGGGGGTGTAAAGCCATAACACATATGTTTTTCCAGCAGCAGACTATGATCGATAATGTCAAAAGCCACACTGAAGTCTAACAAAACAGCCCCCACAATCTTTTTATCATCAATTTCTCTCAGTCAATCATCAGTTATTTGTGTAAGTGCCGTGCTTGTTGAATGTCCTTCCCTATAAGTGTGCTGAAAGTCAGTAAAGTGGCTTTACTATTCTTGGGTAGCAGAATTACTTTTGCTTCCCTCCAGGCCTGAGGGCACACACTTTATTGTAGACTTAGACTGAAAATGTGGCAAATAGGAGTGGCAATATCGTCCGCTATTATCCTCAGTAATTTTTCATCCAAGTTGTCAGACCCTGGTGGCTTTACAGAATTCAAAATTACAACGCTTGTCTTTCAAAATGTGATCAGTTATACTTGGATGTGTTTGTTGCTGACATGTCATGCCTACGTTTGCTAATCTTGCCAATGAAATAATAATTGTCATTGGCAATATCAGTGTGTTTTGTTATGAATGAGCCATCTGATTCAATGAATGATGGAGCTGAGTTTGCCTTTTTACCCAACATTTCATTTAAGGTGCTCCAAAGCTTTTTACTATAATTCTTTATGCCATTTATCTTTGTTTCATAGTGTAGTTTCTTCTTCTTTTTATTCAATTTAGTCACATGATTTCTCAATTTGCAGTACGTTTGCCAATCGGTTGTGTAGTCAGACTTATTTGCCATTCCTTTTGCCTCATCCCTATCAACCATACAAGTTTTCAATTCCTCATCAATGCACGGAGATTTAACAGTTTTATAGTAATTTTCTTAATGAGTGCATGCTTATTAGTAACTGGAATAAGCAATTTCATAAATGTGTCAAGTGCAGTGTCTGGTTGCTCCTCATTACACACCACAGACCAGCAAATATTCTTTACATCAACAACATAGGAATCGCTACAAAACGTATTGTATGACCTCTTATACACTATATTAGGCCCAGCCTTTGGAACTTTGGTTTTCCTAGATATGGCTACTATATTGTGATCACTACATCCAATGGATTTGGATACTGCTTTAAAGCAAAATTCTGCAGCATTAGTAAAGATGTGATTAGGGCTATGGTGGTCATGACATTTTGTCGACCGGTGATTGTCAAGCAAATAACTGCCAGTCTCACTGTAATTGACCATTAATTAGCATAAGCCATTGATGCAGACCTTTGCAACATCTACATTTAAAAAGTCTAATAAAGCCATGTAATATCGCCTACACCATCACAATAAATCCATTATTTATTTTAGACAGGTCTAAAGAAACATGATATGAAGAAAACGTAGTCTATTTCAGTAAAACAGAATAGCATACTCTGAGTTGTCCTTATGTTACGTCCTGATCTGGCTATGCCTTCTGGCTGTGGGCTACACTAGAGTCATTTAGCAGACTATATTTTGTGGTCCTCTGTAGCTCAATTGGTAGAGCATGGCGCTTGTAACGCCAGGTTCGATCCCCGGGACCACCCATACGTAAAAATGTATGCACGCATGACTGTAAGTCGCTTTGGATAAAAGCGTCTGCTAAATGGCATATTATTATTATTTGCTTAGAATTCCGTGGCATTATTTTATATTATTTTATAGTATGAAGAATACAACTGAACATAGCTGAATAAAATAGAAAGGATATTTTCTCCAAACGACAAGTGATAATATTTCATTCACAACTGATAATATATCATTCACAACTGATAATATTTCATTCACAACTGATAATATATCATTCACAACTGATAATATATCATTCACAACTGATAATATATCATTCATCAGTGATAGGCTAATATTGTCACCCATCAGACTATTCTTGATTTAATATTGTCTTTACATTCACTAAATAATATATGTGCGAAATTTGTTTTGATTTAGAATGGACCAAATTCAGGCACCTGTCTCGGAACAAAAATACTTGTCATCTATGCACTTAAATAGCGAATGGAGGACGCTTTTCCCGTGATTCATTTTCATGCCAGCCAAGTAGGCTATACTCCTGTTGTAAAGAGAAGCAATGTGCTTAATATTAGGAAAGTTAAGAAATAAATATAGTAGGCTTAGCCTATAGAAAGCTGATCAGATCCTCCTCTTTTTAATAGAGGCCATCACTCTGTTTTCTCACGCAATTGCATAGCCTATAGAAATGTTGCGCAACATGAGCTCATGGTGTTTGATTAGATTTTTGATTACATTTGCATTGATGTCAGAGTGATTAGGGGGACAATAGAGTGCTGAGTACCAGGCAGTTAGCAAGTTTGGTAGGATACTAATGACCATCAGCAGCATCAGAGCTTGGAGAAGCCTAATTACCGTGACTAAAGGGTCACGTAGAATTTGACTGCCGTCATGACTGGTGACCTCTGGTATGGTGGAAATATGCGATCAATATATGTTGATGATTTCATTCCTGTGCTGTTTCTAACTACCCTAGTAGGTTGACTGATAACCTGAACCATGGTATAGGCACTGGATACAGTTTGAAGCTTTTTCTTGAGTGGGAAGCTTGATGAAAGCCAGTCAATATTTAAATCACCCAGAAAATACACCTCTCTGTTGATATCACATACATTATCAAGCATTTCACACATGTTATCCAGATACTGACTGTAAGCACTTGGTGGTAATAATTTCCCGACTCCCGAGTGGCACAGTGGTCTAAGGCACTGCATCGCAGTGCTAGCTGTGCCACTAGAGATCCTGGTTCGAGTCCAGGCTCTGTCGCAGCCGGCCGCGACCGGGAGACCCATGGGCGGCGCACAATTGGTCCAAGGTAGGGGAGGGTTTGGCCGGCAGGGATGTGGGTTTGTTTCCCACGGGGGGCCAGTATGAAAAAATCCCCCCCAAAAAACATGTATGCATTCACTAACTGTAAGTTGCTCTGGATAAGAGTGTCTGCTAAATGACTAAAATTTAAAATGTGGTCAATAGCAGCTTCCGATCAGAATGGGCAATAGTACAATTTGTCAATGTGGACAGTAGGTTATACCTCCAAAATAGCATCTGGTTAGCTTCTGATTTAGCTAGCTATTTAACTAGGGTAGTTAGCCTTGTTTACTTAGCTAACATTAGCTAATGTTGTTGATGATGTTAGTCTGAAGTATATAAGAACCTAACATTAACGTACTGCTTTCGGTACCTACGTTATTCAATGGATGACGCTAGCTAGATGGCTAAAGTTCAATATTAGCCTACAATCTTACCTTGGAAAGGATCAAATCAGTTACAATTATATGGGTCCCGCCTTCCAATCCATCCCGAATACAACAGGTGCAGACCTTACGGTGAAATGCTTGCTTACAAGCCCTTAGCTAACAGTGCAGTTTTAAGAAAAATAAGTGTTAAGTAAATAGCAAATAGCCCAGGTAGCCATTTGATTAGCTGTTCAGGACTCTTATAGCTTTGGGGTAGAAGCTGTTAATGAAGCCTTTTTGGAGTTTTAGACTTGGTGCTTCTTATTTGTAATACATTTGCAAACATTTCTAAAAACCTGTTTTCACTTTGTCATTATGGGGTATTGTGTGTAGATTGATGAGGATTTTTAATTATTTCATCAATTTCTGTGACGAGTACTGAGTATACGAAGAGGCAGGACGCAGACGCAGGAGTTAACAAGGTCAAGGTTTATTTAACAATGACGTGGAGAGCAGAAACTCTTCTAGCATGACAGACAAGACATAGAGAGAGAGAGAGAGAGAAAGTGAAAACTTGTCATATATGAGATAGAGAAAGATATGAAGAGACAGCAGAATCTCGTGACTGATAGAGAGATGTACCAAGTCCTGGTAAGTCCACGCTAGTGTTGCTGGTGTTTGCCACTTGATACTAAGTATACCCGGGAGGATTAGTAATAACAGCATTTAAAATATAGCCCTGTTTTACGTGGGAAGGTGAGCTATAAGAGATCTGATAGAGAATGTAAGTCACATGTTTGTGTGAGGGAACACTAACAATAGGAAACAAACAAACAAACGAATGAGAAAAAAAGCCAGGACACCTCTCTGTTCTAGATGGTAGAGACCAGTACGCCTCTCTGTTCTAGATGGTAGAGACCAGTACGCCTCTCTGTTCTAGATGGTAGAGACCAGTACGCCTCTCTGTTCTAGATGGTAGAGACCAGGACACCTCTCTGTTCTAGATGGTAGAGACCAGTACGCCTCTCTGTCCTAGATGGTAGAGACCAGTACGCCTCTCTGTTCTAGATGGTAGAGACCAGTACGCCTCTCTGTCCTAGATAGTAGAGACCAGTACGCCTCTCTGTTCTAGATGGTAGAGACCAGTACGCCTCTCTGTCCTAGATGGTAGAGACCAGTACGCCTCTCTGTTCTAGATGGTAGAGACCAGTACGCCTCTCTGTTCTAGATGGTAGAGACCAGTACGCCTCTCTGTTCTAGATGGTAGAGACCAGTACGCCTCTCTGTTCTAGATGGTAGAGACCAGTACGCCTCTCTGTTCTAGATGGTAGAGACCAGTACGCCTCTCTGTCCTAGATAGTAGAGACCAGTACGCCTCTCTGTTCTAGATGGTAGAGACCAGTACGCCTCTCTGTTCTAGATGGTAGAGACCAGTACGCCTCTCTGTTCTAGATGGTAGAGACCAGTACGCCTCTCTGTTCTAGATGGTAGAGACCATAAAGACACGTCTGACATTCTTACAGGTGGGATGGATCAAACCACATCTGCCAGACATTTTTGTGGTTTCCTCTCACCCCTGTTTCAAGGGAGGGAGGGAGCTAGAGCGAGAGAGAGAGAGAGAGAGAGAGAGAGAGAGAGAGAGAGAGAGAGAGAGAGAGAGAGAGAGAGAGAGAGAGAGAGAGAGAGAGAGAGAGAGAGAGAGAGAGAGAGAGAGAGAGAGAGAGAGAGAGAGAGAGAGAGAGAGAGAGAGAGAAAAAGAGAGAGAGAAAGAGCGAGGGAAGGGTGGTTGAGTGATAATGTGTTGAAGAAGGAGGGGGTGTAGAGGAGCGGTACACTCTATCACTACTTTGAGAGCTCTGCCTCTTCAGCCAACTGCTCCCTCTCTTCTCTCCTCCTCTCTCCATCCAGGCGAATGGACAAACACAGCCTGAAAAAAGGCAAGCAGGCAAGAGAGAGAGCGAGAGAGGGGGAGGAAACACAAGGCAACAGTACAGGAGGTTAATAATCAGACTGAGGAGTTAGCAGCTTGTTTCCTGGAGTGAGTCGTCCCAGCTGAACACCGCGGAGAGAACAGGAAGCAATCTTCTCTTCCTGCGTGTGTGTGTGTGTGTGTGTGAGTGAGTGTGAGAGTGTATGTGTGTATGAGTGTTTGTGTATCTGTCCAGACAGACAGAGTTCAGTGGAATAGCAGGAGTTACTTTTGGGGAAGACAGCTGGACTCATCCATTGCAACAGCGATACAGAGACTCTCTGACAACTGAAAGAGCAGCAGCAGCCACTTCAAGGAGAGTAACACACTGTGGATGAATTGAGGGAATGAGAAGAGGAAGACAGAGAGACTGAGAAAGTCAAGGAGGGAAGAGAGAAAGACTCTTTGGTCTCTTCTCTGCTCTGCAAAGTGTGACGACCCTCCATCTCCCCTCTCCATCTACCCTGACCCTTCTCCCTCTCCTCCACTCCTCTTCCCCCTGTCGTCGTCTCGCCTAACATGGGCCGGCTGCTGGCCCTAGCCCTGGCCTACCTGGTGTACCTGTCGACTGCAGTGATTGGCTCAGAGAAGAAGCAGCACCGGGTGCAGAATGGGCCCTGCAGTTACACCTTCATACTCCCCGAGGTGGAACACTGCCAACCCCTCAAAGACTTCCAGGTCACCAACTCCCTCCAGAGGGACTCCCCACCACCGCCGGCCTCAGACCCAGGATCGAGTCACCCTGAGCAGGCCAAAGCCCAGTCCGCTAGGCCCTCATGGCAGGAGAGGAAGCTGGAGAGTCTGGAGAGCACCACAGAGAAAAATAGACAGTGGTTGCAGAAGGTAAGAATCTCTGTCATCATGTGTTGCTTCCTCCTCTTGTCTTTTCTGTTCCCCTCCAGGGTTCACTAAAACAGAGGTATTCCCTAAAGAGTGTGTGTGTGTGTGTGTGTGTCTGAGTCTGTATTTAACACCACTGGGTAGCACTACTGATTCAGATATGTGTATCAGTACATTAACAAAACAAACCCAACAATCAAAGAGCAGTTACGCTAACCTCAATAAATGCTAAGAAAATGTGTGTGTGTGTGTGTGTGTGTGTGTGTGTGTGTGTGTGTGTGTGTGTGTGTGTGTGTGTGTGTGTGTGTGTGTGTGAGTGTGTGCGTGCGTGCGTGCGTGTGTGTCAGTGTGTGAGTCACCAGAATGTCTGCATAAATGGAACAATTGTTTATCTAACAGACATTTTAACAAGTCTGGTTTAGCGGTTTATTGGGTCATGGCCTTTACTATGACTGGGCCATTTAAACCATTCTCTGAACTAATAAACTGTAGCAGAGAGATTAACAGTGTTTTCACTGTTAAGGTCATCTGGGGTCAGATCAGGTCCATTCTCTGGACCACACAGAGGCAGTATTGTCTGTCTCTATCTTGCATTTATTTTTAAAAGGTCATTGCTATTTTTACAGGGTGAGGGAGTAAACTCACCAATCTCTCGGTGTGTTCTGAGATATAACCTCTGACCTCGCTGTTGAGAGAAACAGGAAGCCTCTGGACAGAAGTTGCCCTCGTGCAGATATTTAGGATCAGATTACCTTTCCACCAATACTAACCGTGGTTGCCTCTCAAATGGCACCCTGTCAGGTCTATATAGAGGTCAACACCTCCCTGTCAGGTCTATATAGAGGTCAACACCTCCCTGTCAGGTCTATATAGAGGTCCTCAACACCTCCCTGTCTGGTCTATATAGAGGTCAACACCTCCCTGTCAGGTCTATATAGAGGTCCTCAACACCTCCCTGTCAGGTCTATATAGAGGTCAACACCTCCCTGTCTGGTCTATATAGAGGTCAACACCTCCCTGTCTGGTCTATATAGAGGTCCTCAACACCTCCCTGTCAGGTCTATATAGAGGTCCTCAACACCTCCCTGTCTGGTCTATATAGAGGTCCTCAACACCTCCCTGTCAGGTCTATATAGAGGTCCTCAACACCTCCCTGTCTGGTCTATATAGAGGTCCTCAACACCTCCCTGTCTGGTCTATATAGAGGTCAACACCTCCCTGTCAGGTCTATATAGAGGTCCTCAACACCTCCCTGTCAGGTCTATATAGAGGTCCTCAACACCTCCCTGTCAGGTCTATATAGAGGTCCTCAACACCTCCCTGTCAGGTCTATGTAGAGGTCCTCAACACCTCCCTGTCTGGTCTATATAGAGGTCAACACCTCCCTGTCTGGTCTATATAGAGGTCCTCAACACCTCCCTGTCAGGTCTATATAGAGGTCCTCAACACCTCCCTGTCTGGTCTATATAGAGGTCAACACCTCCCTGTCTGGTCTATATAGAGGTCCTCAACACCTCCCTGTCTGGTCTATATAGAGGTCCTCAACACCTCCCTGTCAGGTCTATATAGAGGTCCTCAACACCTCCCTGTCTGGTCTATATAGAGGTCCTCAACACCTCCCTGTCTGGTCTATATAGAGGTCCTCAACACCTCCCTGTCAGGTCTATATAGAGGTCAACACCTCCCTGTCTGGTCTATATAGAGGTCCTCAACACCTCCCTGTCAGGTCTATATAGAGGTCCTCAACACCTCCCTGTCTGGTCTATATAGAGGTCAACACCTCCCTGTCAGGTCTATATAGAGGTCCTCAACACCTCCCTGTCTGGTCTATATAGAGGTCCTCAACACCTCCCTGTATGGTCTATATAGAGGTCCTCAACACCACCCTGTCTGGTCTATATAGAGGTCCTCAACACCTCCCTGTATGGTCTATATAGAGGTCCTCAACACCTCCCTGTCAGGTCTATATAGAGGTCCTCAACACCTCCCTGTCAGGTCTATATAGAGGTCCTCAACACCTCCCTGTCAGGTCTATATAGAGGTCAACACCTCCCTGTCTGGTCTATATAGAGGTCCTCAACACCTCCCTGTCAGGTCTATATAGAGGTCCTCAACACCTCCCTGTCAGGTCTATATAGAGGTCAACACCTCCCTGTCTGGTCTATATAGAGGTCCTCAACACCTCCCTGTCAGGTCTCTATAGAGGTCCTCAACACCTCCCTGTCTGGTCTCTATAGAGGTCCTCAACACCTCCCTGTCAGGTCTATATAGAGGTCCTCAACACCTCCCTGTCAGGTCTATATGAGGTCAACACCTCCCTGTCTGGTCTATATAGAGGTCAACACCTCCCTGTCAGGTCTATATAGAGGTCCTCAACACCTCCCTGTCAGGTCTATATAGAGGTCCTCAACACCTCCCTGTCAGGTCTATATAGAGGTCCTCAACACCTCCCTGTCTGGTCTATATAGAGGTCAACACCTCCCTGTCAGGTCTATATAGAGGTCCTCAACCCCTCCCTGTCAGGTCTATATAGAGGTCCTCAACACCTCCCTGTCTGGTCTATATAGAGGTCCTCAACACCTCCCTGTCTGGTCTATATAGAGGTCAACACCACCCTGTCTGGTCTATATAGAGGTCCTCAACACCTCCCTGTCTGGTCTATATAGAGGTCCTCAACACCTCCCTGTCAGGTCTATATAGAGGTCCTCAACACCACCCTGTCTGGTCTATATAGAGGTCCTCAACACCTCCCTGTCTGGTCTATATAGAGGTCCTCAACACCTCCCTGTCTGGTCTATATAGAGGTCCTCAACACCTCCCTGTCAGGTCTATATAGAGGTCCTCAACACCTCCTGTCAGGTCTATATAGAGGTCCTCAACACCTCCCTGTCAGGTCTATATAGAGGTCCTCAACACCTCCCTGTCAGGTCAATATAGAGGTCCTCAACACCTCCCCTGTCAGGTCTATATAGAGGTCCTCAACACCTCCCTGTCTGGTCTATATAGAGGTCCTCAACACCTCCCTGTCTGGTCTATAAGAGGTCCTCAACACCTCCCTGTCAGGTCTATATAGAGGTCAACACCACCCTGTCTGGTCTATATAGAGGTCCTCAACACCTCCCTGTCAGGTCTATATAGAGGTCCTCAACACCTCCCTGTCAGGTCTATATAGAGGTCAACACCTCCCTGTCTGGTCTATATAGAGGTCAACACCTCCCTGTCAGGTCTATATAGAGGTCCTCAACACCTCCCTGTCAGGTCTATATAGAGGTCAACACCTCCCTGTCTGGTCTATATAGAGGTCAACACCTCCCTGTCTGGTCTATATAGAGGTCAACTCCCTCCTGTCTGGTCTATATAGAGGTCCTCAACACCTCCCTGTCAGGTCTATAAGAGGTCCTCAACACCTCCCTGTCTGGTCTATATAGAGGTCCTCAACACCTCCCTGTCAGGTCTATAGAGGTCAACACCTCCCTGTCTGGTCTATATAGAGGTCCTCAACACCTCCCTGTCAGGTCTATATAGAGGTCCTCAACACCTCCCTGTCAGGTCTATATAGAGGTCCTCAACACCTCCCTGTCAGGTCTATATAGAGGTCCTCAACACCTCCCTGTCTGGTCTATATAGAGGTCCTCAACACCTCCCTGTCAGGTCTATATAGAGGTCAACACCACCCTGTCTGGTCTATATAGAGGTCCTCAACACCTCCCTGTCAGGTCTATATAGAGGTCAACACCTCCCTGTCTGGTCTATATAGAGGTCAACACCTCCCTGTCTGGTCTATATAGAGGTCCTCAACACCTCCCTGTCAGGTCTATATAGAGGTCCTCAACACCTCCCTGTCTGGTCTATATAGAGGTCAACACCTCCCTGTCTGGTCTATATAGAGGTCCTCAACACCTCCCTGTCAGGTCTATATAGAGGTCTCAACACCACCCCTGTCTGGTCTATATAGAGGTCCTACACCTCCCTGTCAGGTCTATATAGAGGTCCTCAACACCTCCCTGTCTGGTCTATATAGAGGTCCTCAACACCTCCCTGTCAGGTCTATATAGAGGTCCTCAACACCTCCCTGTCTGGTCCATAGAGGTCAACACCTCCCTGTCTGGTCTATAAGAGGTCCTCAACACCTCCCTGTCTGGTCTATATAGAGGTCCTCAACACCTCCCTGTCAGGTCTATATAGAGGTCCTCAACACCTCCCTGTCAGGTCTATATAGAGGTCCTCAACACCTCCCTGTCTGGGTCTATAGAGGACCTCAACACCTCCCTGTCAGGTCTATAAGAGGTCCTCAACACCTCCCTGTCTGGTCTATATAGAGGTCAACACCTCCCTGTCTGGTCTATATAGAGGTCCTCAACACCTCCCTGTCAGGTCTATATAGAGGTCAACACCTCCCTGTCTGGTCTATATAGAGGTCCTCAACACCTCCCTGTCAGGTCTATATAGAGGTCTCAACACCTCCCTGTCTGGTCTATATAGAGGTCCTCAACACCTCCCTGTCAGGTCTATATAGAGGTCCTCAACACCTCCCTGTCAGGTCTATATAGAGGTCCTCAACACCTCCCTGTCAGGTCTATATAGAGGTCAACACCTCCCTGTCTGGTCTATATAGAGGTCCTCAACACCTCCCTGTCAGGTCTATATAGAGGTCCTCAACACCTCCCTGTCAGGTCTATATAGAGGTCCTCAACACCACCCTGTCTGGTCTATATAGAGGACCTCAACACCTCCCTGTCAGGTCTATATAGAGGTCAACACCTCCCTGTCTGGTCTATATAGAGGTCCTCAACACCTCCCTGTCAGGTCTATATAGAGGTCCAACACCTCCCTGTCTGGTCTATATAGAGGTCCTCAACACCTCCCTGTCAGGTCTATATGAGGTCCTCAACACCTCCCTGTCAGGTCTATAGAGGTCCTCAACACCTCCCTGTCAGGTCTATATAGAGGTCAACACCTCCCTGTCTGGTCTATATAGAGGTCCTCAACACCTCCCTGTCAGGTCTATATAGAGGTCAACACCTCCCTGTCTGGTCTATATAGAGGTCCTCAACACCTCCCTGTCAGGTCTATAGAGGTCTTCAACACCTCCCTGTCTGGTCTATAGAGGTCTCAACACCTCCCTGTCAGGTCTATATAGAGGTCAACACCTCCCTGTCAGGTCTATATAGAGGTCCTCAACACCTCCCTGTCTGGTCTATATAGAGGTCCTCAACACCTCCCTGTCAGGTCTATATAGAGGTCCTCAACACCTCCCTGTCAGGTCTATATAGAGGTCCTCAACACCTCCCTGTCAGGTCTATATAGAGGTCAACTCCCTCCTGTCTGGTCTATATAGAGGTCCTCAACACCTCCCTGTCAGGTCTATATAGAGGTCCTCAACACCTCCCTGTCAGGTCTATATTAGGTCAACACCTCCCTGTCTGGTCTATAGAGGTCCTCAACACCTCCCTGTCAGGTCTATATAGAGGTCCTCAACACCTCCCTGTCAGGTCTATATAGAGGTCCTCAACACCTCCCTGTCAGGTCTATATAGAGGTCCTCAACACCTCCCTGTCAGGTCTATATAGAGGTCCTCAACACCTCCCTGTCTGGTCTATAGAGGTCCTCAACTCCTCCCTGTCTGGTCTATATAGAGGTCCTCAAAACCTCCCTGTCAGGTCTATATAGAGGTCCTCAACACCTCCCTGTCTGGTCTATAAGAGGTCCTCAACACCTCCCTGTCTGGTCTATATAGAGGTCCTCAACACCTCCCTGTCTGGTCTATATAGAGGTCCTCAACACCTCCCTGTCTGGTCTATATAGAGGTCCTCAACACCTCCCTGTCAGGTCTATATAGAGGTCCCAACACCTCCCTGTCTGGTCTATATAGAGGTCCTCAACACCTCCCTGTCAGGTCTATATAGAGGTCCTCAACACCTCCCTGTCAGGTCTATATAGAGGTCCTCAACACCTCCCTGTCAGGTCTATAAGAGGTCCTCAACACCTCTCTGTCAGGTCTAATAGAGGTCAACACCTCCTGTCTGGTCTATATAGAGGCCCTCAACACCTCCCTGTCAGGTCTATATAGAGGTCCAACACCTCCCTGTCTGGTCTATATAGAGGTCCTCAACACCTCCCTGTCAGGTCTATATAGAGGTCCTCAACACCTCCCTGTCAGGTCTATATAGAGGTCCCAACACCTCCCTGTCTGGTCTATATAGAGGTCAACACCTCCCTGTCAGGTCTATAAGAGGTCCTCAACACCTCCCTGTCAGGTCTATATAAGAGGTCCTCAACACCTCCCTGTCTGGTCTATATAGAGGTCCTCAACACCTCCCTGTCAGGTCTATATAGAGGTCCTCAACACCTCCCTGTCTGGTCTATATAGAGGTCTCAACACCTCCCCTGTCTGGTCTATATAGAGGTCCTCAACACCTCCCTGTCAGGTCTATATAGAGGTCAACACCTCCCCTGTCTGGTCTATATGAGGTCCTCAACACCTCCCTGTCAGGTCTATATAGAGGTCCTCAACACCTCCCTGTCAGGTCTATAGAGGGTCCTCAACACCTCCCTGTCAGGTCTATATAGAGGTCTCAACACCTCCCTGTCTGGTCTATAGAGGTCCTCAACACCTCCCTGTCTGGTCTATATAGAGGTCCTCAACACCTCCCTGTCAGGTCTATATAGAGGTCCCAACACCTCCCTGTCTGGTCTATATGAGGTCCTCAACACCTCCCTGTCAGGTCTATATAGAGGTCCTCAACACCTCCCTGTCAGGTCTATATAGAGGTCCTCAACACCTCCCTGTCAGGTCTATAGAGGTCCTCAACACCTCCCTGTCTGGTCTATATAGAGGTCCTCAACACCTCCCTGTCAGGTCTATATAGAGGTCCTCAACACCTCCCTGTCAGGTCTATATGAGGTCTCAACACCTCCCTGTCTGGTCTATATAGAGGTCCTCAACACCTCCCTGTCAGGTCTATATAGAGGTCCTCAACACCTCCCCTGTCTGGTCTATATAGAGGTCCTCAACACCTCCCTGTCTGGTCTATATAGAGGTCCTCAACACCTCCCTGTCAGGTCTATATAGAGGTCCTCAACACCTCCCTGTCAGGTCTATATAGAGGTCCTCAACACCTCCCTGTCAGGTCTATATAGAGGTCCTCAACACCTCCCTGTCAGGTCTATATAGAGGTCCTCAACACCTCCCTGTCTGGTCTATATAGAGGTCCTCAACTCCCTCCTGTCTGGTCTATATAGAGGTCCTCAACACCTCCCTGTCAGGTCTATATAGAGGTCCTCAACACCTCCCTGTCTGGTCTATATAGAGGTCCTCAACACCTCCCTGTCTGGTCTATATAGAGGTCCTCAACACCTCCCTGTCAGGTCTATATAGAGGTCCTCAACACCTCCCTGTCAGGTCTATATAGAGGTCCTCAACACCTCCCTGTCTGGTCTATATAGAGGTCCTCAACACCTCCCTGTCAGGTCTATATAGAGGTCCTCAACACCTCCCTGTCAGGTCTATATAGAGGTCCTCAACACCTCCCTGTCAGGTCTATAGAGGTCCTCAACACCTCCCTGTCAGGTCTATATAGAGGTCCTCAACACCTCCCTGTCTGGTCTAGAGGTCCTCACCCTCCCTGTCGGGTCTATAGAGGTCCTCAACACCTCCCTGTCAGGTCTATATAGAGGTCCTCAACACCTCCCTGTCAGGTCTATATAGAGGTCCTCAACACCTCCCTGTCTGGTCTATATAGAGGTCCTCAACACCTCCCTGTCTGGTCTATAGAGGTCCTCAACACCTCCCTGTCTGGTCTATATAGAGGTCCTCAACACCTCCCTGTCTGGTCTAATAGAGGTCCTCAACACCTCCCTGTCTGGTCTATATAGAGGTCCTCAACACCTCCCCTGTCTGGTCTATATAGAGGTCCTCAACACCTCCCTGTCTGGTCTATATAGAGGTCCTCAACACCTCCCTGTCAGGTCTATAGAGGTCCTCAACACCTCCCTGTCTGGTCTATATAGAGGTCCTCAACACCTCCCTGTCTGGTCTATATAGAGGTCCTCAACACCTCCCTGTCTGGTCTATATAGAGGTCCTCAACACCTCCCTGTCTGGTCTATATGAGGTCCTCAACACCTCCCTGTCAGGTCTATATAGAGGTCCTCAACACCTCCCTGTCAGGTCTTTATAGAGGTCCTCAACACCTCCCTGTCTGGTCTATATAGAGGTCCTCAACACCTCCCTGTCTGGTCTATATAGAGGTCCTCAACACCTCCCTGTCAGGTCTATATAGAGGTCCTCAACACCTCCCTGTCTGGTCTATATAGAGGTCCTCAACACCTCCCTGTCTGGTCTATATAGAGGTCCTCAACACCTCCCTGTCAGGTCTATGTAGAGGTCCTCAACACCTCCCTGTCAGGTCTATATAGAGGTCCTCAACACCTCCCTGTCTGGTCTATATAGAGGTCCTCAACACCTCCCTGTCTGGTCTATATAGAGGTCCTCAACACCTCCCTGTCTGGTCTATATAGAGGTCCTCAACACCTCCCTGTCAGGTCTATAGAGGTCCTCAACACCTCCCTGTCTGGTCTATAGAGGTCCTCAACACCTCCCTGTCTGGTCTATAGAGGTCCTCAACACCTCCCTGTCTGGTCTATAGAGGTCCTCAACACCTCCCCTGTCAGGTCTATATAGAGGTCCTCAACACCTCCCTGTCAGGTCTATATAGAGGTCCTCAACACCTCCCTGTCTGGTCTATAGAGGTCCTCAACACCTCCCTGTCTGGTCTATAGAGGCTCACCACCTCCCTGTCAGGTCTAGAGGTCTCAACACCTCCCTGTCAGGTCTATAGAGGTCCTCAACACCTCCCTGTCTGGTCTATATAGAGGTCCTCAACACCTCCCTGTCTGGTCTATATAGAGGTCCTCAACACCTCCCTGTCTGGTCTATATAGAGGTCCTCAACACCTCCCTGTCTGGTCTATAGAGGTCCTCAACACCTCCCTGTCTGGTCTATATAGAGGTCCTCAACACCTCCCTGTCAGGTCTATATGAGGTCCTCAACACCTCCCTGTCTGGTCTATATAGAGGTCCTCAACACCTCCCTGTCAGGTCTATATAGAGGTCCTCAACACCTCCCTGTCAGGTCTATATAGAGGTCCTCAACACCTCCCTGTCTGGTCTATATAGAGGTCCTCAACACCTCCCTGTCTGGTCTATATAGAGGTCCTCAACACCTCCCTGTCTGGTCTATATGAGGTCCTCAACACCTCCCTGTCTGGTCTATATAGAGGTCCTCAACACCTCCCTGTCTGGTCTATATAGAGGTCCTCAACACCTCCCTGTCTGGTCTATATAGAGGTCCTCAACACCTCCTGTCAGGTCTATAGAGGTCTCAACACCTCCCTGTCAGGTCTATATAGAGGTCCTCAACACCTCCCTGTCAGGTCTATATAGAGGTCCTCAACACCTCCCTGTCAGGTCTATATAGAGGTCCTCAACACCTCCCTGTCAGGTCTATATAGAGGTCCTCAACACCTCCCTGTCAGGTCTATATAGAGGTCTCAACACCTCCCTGTCTGGTCTATATAGAGGTCCTCAACACCTCCCTGTCAGGTCTATATAGAGGTCTCAACACCTCCCTGTCAGGTCTATATAGAGGTCCTCAACACCTCCCTGTCAGGTCTATATAGAGGTCCTCAACACCTCCCTGTCAGGTCTATATAGAGGTCCTCAACACCTCCCTGTCTGGTCTATATAGAGGTCCTCAACACCTCCCTGTCAGGTCTCTATAGAGGTCCTCAACACCTCCCTGTCAGGTCTATATAGAGGTCCTCAACACCTCCCTGTCAGGTCTATATAGAGGTCCTCAACACCTCCCTGTCTGGTCTATATAGAGGTCCTCAACACCTCCCTGTCAGGTCTATAGGTCCTCAACACCTCCCTGTCAGGTCTATAGAGGTCCTCAACACCTCCCTGTCAGGTCTATATAGAGGTCCTCAACACCTCCCTGTCTGGTCTATATAGAGGTCCTCAACACCTCCCTGTCAGGTCTATATAGAGGTCCTCAACACCTCCCTGTCAGGTCTATAGAGGTCCTCAACACCTCCCTGTCAGGTCTATATAGAGGTCCTCAACACCTCCCCTGTCTGGTCTATATAGAGGTCCTCAACACCTCCCTGTCTGGTCTATATAGAGGTCCTCAACACCTCCCTGTCAGGTCTATATAGAGGTCCTCAACACCTCCCTGTCTGGTCTATATAGAGGTCCTCAACACCTCCCTGTCAGGTCTATATAGAGGTCCTCAACACCTCCCTGTCAGGTCTATATAGAGGTCCTCAACACCTCCCTGTCAGGTCTATATAGAGGTCCTCAACACCTCCCTGTCAGGTCTATAGAGGTCCTCAACACCTCCCTGTCAGGTCTATATAGAGGTCCTCAACACCTCCCTGTCAGGTCTATATAGAGGTCTCAACACCTCCCTGTCAGGTCTATATAGAGGTCCTCAACACCTCCCTGTCAGGTCTATATAGAGGTCCTCAACACCTCCCTGTCCAGGTCTATAGAGGTCCTCAACACCTCCCTGTCAGGTCTATATAGAGGTCCTCAACACCTCCCTGTCAGGTCTATATAGAGGTCCTCAACACCTCCCTGTCAGGTCTATAGAGGTCCTCAACACCTCCCTGTCAGGTCTATATAGAGGTCCTCAACACCTCCCTGTCAGGTCTATAGAGGTCCTCAACACCTCCCTGTCAGGTCTATATGAGGTCCTCAACACCTCCCTGTCAGGTCTATATAGAGGTCCTCAACACCTCCCTGTCAGGTCTATATAGAGGTCCTCAACACCTCCCTGTCTGGTCTATATAGAGGTCCTCAACACCTCCCTGTCAGGTCTATATAGAGGTCCTCAACACCTCCCTGTCAGGTCTATATGAGGTCCTCAACACCTCCCTGTCAGGTCTATAGAGGTCTCAACACCTCCCTGTCAGGTTCTATAGAGGTCCTCAACACCTCCCTGTCTGGTCTATATAGAGGTCCTCAACACCTCCCTGTCAGGTCTATAGAGGTCCTCAACACCTCCCTGTCTGGTCTATATAGAGGTCCTCAACACCCCCCTGTCTGGTCTATATAGAGGTCCTCAACACCTCCCTGTCAGGTCTATATAGAGGTCCTCAACACCTCCCTGTCAGGTCTATATAGAGGTCCTCAACACCTCCCTGTCTGGTCTATAGAGGTCCTCAACACCTCCCTGTCAGGTCTATATAGAGGTCCTCAACACCTCCCTGTCAGGTCTATATAGAGGTCCTCAACACCTCCCTGTCAGGTCTATATAGAGGTCCTCAACACCTCCCTGTCTGGTCTATATAGAGGTCCTCAACACCTCCCTGTCAGGTCTATAGAGGTCCTCAACACCTCCCTGTCTGGTCTATATAGAGGTCCTCAACACCTCCCTGTCAGGTCTATATAGAGGTCCTCAACACCTCCCTGTCAGGTCTATATAGAGGTCCTCAACACCTCCCTGTCAGGTCTCTATAGAGGTCCTCAACACCTCCCTGTCTGGTCTATATAGAGGTCCTCAACACCTCCCTGTCTGGTCCAGAGGTCCTCAACACCTCCCTGTCTGGTCTATATAGAGGTCCTCAACACCTCCCTGTCAGGTCTATATGAGGTCCTCAACACCTCCCTGTCTGGTCTATATAGAGGTCCTCAACACCTCCCTGTCAGGTCTATAGAGGTCCTCAACACCTCCCTGTCAGGTCTATAGAGGTCCTCAACACCTCCCTGTCAGGCTCTATATAGAGGTCCTCAACACCTCCCTGTCAGGTCTATATAGAGGTCCTCAACACCTCCCTGTCAGGTCTATAGAGGTCCTCAACACCTCCCTGTCTGGTCTCAGAGGTCAACACCTCCCTGTCTGGTCTAGAGGTCCTCAACACCTCCCTGTCTGGTCTATATAGAGGTCCTCAACACCTCCCTGTCTGGTCTATATAGAGGTCCTCAACACCTCCCTGTCAGGTTCTATAGAGGTCCTCAACACCTCCCTGTCTGGTCTCTAGAGGTCCTCAACACCTCCCTGTCGGTCTATATAGAGGTCCTCAACACCTCCCTGTCAGGTCTATAGAGGTCCTCAACACCTCCTGTCTGGTCTATATAGAGGTCCTCAACACCTCCCTGTCAGGTCTATATAGAGGTCCTCAACACCTCCCTGTCAGGTCTATATAGAGGTCCTCAACACCTCCCTGTCAGGTCTATATAGAGGTCCTCAACACCTCCCTGTCTGGTCTATATAGAGGTCCTCAACACCTCCCTGTCAGGTCTATATAGAGGTCCTCAACACCTCCCTGTCTGGTCTATATAGAGGTCCTCAACACCTCCCTGTCAGGTCTATAGAGGTCCTCAACACCTCCCTGTCTGGTCTATATAGAGGTCCTCAACACCTCCCTGTCTGGTCTATATAGAGGTCCTCAACACCTCCCTGTCTGGTCTATATAGAGGTCCTCAACACCTCCCTGTCTGGTCTATATAGAGGTCCTCAACACCTCCCTGTCTGGTCTATATAGAGGTCCTCAACACCTCCCTGTCAGGTCTATATAGAGGTCCTCAACACCTCCCTGTCAGGTCTATATAGAGGTCCTCAACACCTCCCTGTCTGGTCTATATAGAGGTCCTCAACACCTCCCTGTCAGGTCTATAAGAGGTCACACCTCCTTCTGGTCTAATAGAGGTCCTCAACACCTCCCTGTCTGGTCTATATAGAGGTCCTCAACACCTCCCTGTCAGGTCTATAGAGGTCCTCAACACCTCCCTGTCTGGTCTATATAGAGGTCCTCAACACCTCCCTGTCAGGTCTATATAGAGGTCAACACCTCCCTGTCTGGTCTATATAGAGGTCCTCAACACCTCCCTGTCAGGTCTATATAGAGGTCCTCAACACCTCCCTGTCTGGTCTATAAGAGGTCCTCAACACCTCCCCTGTCTGGTCTATATAGAGGTCCTCAACACCTCCCTGTCAGGTCTATATAGAGGTCCTCAACACCTCCCTGTCAGGTCTATATAGAGGTCCTCAACACCTCCCTGTCTGGTCTATATAGAGGTCCTCAACACCTCCCTGTCTGGTCTATATAGAGGTCCTCAACACCTCCCTGTCTGGTCTATATAGAGGTCCTCAACACCTCCCTGTCAGGTCTATATAGAGGTCCTCAACACCTCCCTGTCTGGCTATAGAGGTCCTCAACACCTCCCTGTCAGGTCTATAGAGGTCCTCAACACCTCCCTGTCTGGTCTATATAGAGGTCCTCAACACCTCCCTGTCTGGTCTATATAGAGGTCCTCAACACCTCCCTGTCTGGTCTATATGAGGTCTCAACACCTCCCTGTCTGGTCTATATAGAGGTCCTCAACACCTCCCTGTCAGGTCTATATAGAGGTCCTCAACACCTCCCTGTCTGGTCTATATAGAGGTCCTCAACACCTCCCTGTCTGGTCTATATAGAGGTCCTCAACACCTCCCTGTCAGGTCTATGTAGAGGTCCTCAACACCTCCCTGTCAGGTCTATATAGAGGTCAACACCTCCCTGTCAGGTCTATATAGAGGTCCTCAACACCTCTCTGTCAGGTCTATATAGAGGTCCTCAACACCTCCCTGTCTGGTCTATATAGAGGTCCCAACACCTCCCTCTGGTATAAGAGGTCACCACCTCCCTGTCAGGTCTATATAGAGGTCCTCAACACCTCCCTGTCTGGTCTATATAGAAGTCAAAACCTCCCTGTCTGGTCTATATAGAGGTCCTCAACACCTCCCTGTCTGGTCTATATAGAGGTCAACACCTCCCTGTCTGGTCTATATAGAGGTCCTCAACACCTCCCTGTCAGGTCTATATAGAGGTCCTCAACACCTCCCTGTCTGGTCTATATAGAGGTCCTCAACACCTCCCCTGTCTGGTCTATATAGAGGTCCTCAACACCTCCCTGTCTGGTCTATATGAGGTCCTCAACACCTCCCTGTCAGGTCTATATAGAGGTCTCAACACCTCCCTGTCAGGTCTATATAGAGGTCCTCAACACCTCCCTGTCAGGTCTATAGAGGTCCTCAACACCTCCCTGTCAGGTCTATAGAGGGACCTCAACACCTCCCTGTCTGGTCTATATAGAGGTCCTCAACACCTCCCTGTCTGGTCTATATAGAGGTCCTCAACACCTCCCTGTCAGGTCTATAGAGGTCCTCAACACCTCCCTGTCAGGTCTATATAGAGGCTCAACACCTCTCCTGTCTGGTCTATATGAGGTCCTCAACACCTCCCTGTCAGGTCTATATAGAGGTCCTCAACACCTCCCTGTCAGGTCTATATAGAGGTCAACTCCCTCCTGTCTGGTCTATATAGAGGTCCTCAACACCTCCCTGTCAGGTCTATATAGAGGTCCTCAACACCTCCCTGTCAGGTCTATATAGAGGTCCTCAACACCTCCCTGTCAGGTCTATATAGAGGTCAACACCTCCCTGTCAGGTCTATATAGAGGTCCTCAACACCTCCCTGTCAGGTCTATAAGAGGTCCTCAACACCTCCCTGTCAGGTCTATATAGAGGTCCTCAACACCTCCCTGTCTGGTCTATATAGAGGTCCTCAACACCTCCCTGTCTGGTCTATATAGAGGTCCTCAACACCTCCCTGTCAGGTCTATAAGAGGTCCTCAACACCTCCCTGTCAGGTCTATATAGAGGTCCTCAACACCTCCCTGTCAGGTCTATATAGAGGTCCTCAACACCTCCCTGTCTGGTCTATAGAGGTCCTCAACACCTCCCTGTCAGGTCTATATAGAGGCCCTCAACACCTCCCTGTCTGGTCTATAGAGGTCCTCAACACCTCCCTGTCTGGTCTATAGAGGGTCAACACCTCCCTGTCTGGTCTATATAGAGGTCCTCAACACCTCCCTGTCAGGTCTATATAGAGGTCCTCAACACCTCCCTGTCTGGTCTATATAGAGGTCCTCAACACCTCCCTGTCTGGTCTATATAGAGGTCCTCAACACCTCCCTGTCTGGTCTATATAGAGGTCCTCAACACCTCCCTGTCTGGTCTATATAGAGGTCCTCAACACCTCCCTGTCTGGTCTATATAGAGGTCCTCAACACCTCCCTGTCTGGTCTATAGAGGTCCTCAACCCTCCCTGTCAGGCTCTATAGAGGTCCAACACCTCCCTGTCAGGTCTATGAGAGGTCCTCAACACCTCTCTGTCAGGTCTATATAGAGGTCCTCAACACCTCCCTGTCTGGTCTATATAGAGGTCTCAACACCTCCCTGTCTGGCTCTATATGAGGTCTCAACACCTCCCTGTCAGGTCTATATAGAGGTCCTCAACACCTCCCTGTCTGGTCTATATAGAAGTCAAAACCTCCCTGTCTGGTCTATATAGAGGTCCTCAACACCTCCCTGTCTGGTCTATATAGAGGTCAACACCTCCCTGTCTGGTCTATATAGAGGTCCTCAACACCTCCCTGTCAGGTCTATATAGAGGTCCTCAACACCTCCCTGTCTGGTCTATATAGAGGTCCTCAACACCTCCCTGTCTGGTCTATATAGAGGTCCTCAACACCTCCCTGTCTGGTCTATATAGAGGTCCTCAACACCTCCCTGTCAGGTCTATATAGAGGTCAACACCTCCCTGTCAGGTCTATATAGAGGTCCTCAACACCTCCCTGTCAGGTCTATATAGAGGTCCTCAACACCTCCCTGTCAGGTCTTTATAGAGGTCCTCAACACCTCCCTGTCTGGTCTATATAGAGGACCTCAACACCTCCCTGTCTGGTCTATATAGAGGTCCTCAACACCTCCCTGTCAGGTCTATATAGAGGTCCTCAACACCTCCCTGTCAGGTCTATATAGAGGTCCTCAACACCTCCCTGTCAGGTCTATATAGAGGTCAACTCCCTCCTGTCTGGTCTATATAGAGGTCCTCAACACCTCCCTGTCAGGTCTATAGAGGTCCTCAACACCTCCCTGTCAGGTCTATATGAGGTCCTCAACACCTCCCTGTCAGGTCTATATAGAGGTCAACTCCCTCCTGTCTGGTCTATATAGAGGTCCTCAACACCTCCCTGTCAGGTCTATATAGAGGTCCTCAACACCTCCCTGTCTGGTCTATATAGAGGTCCTCAACACCTCCCTGTCAGGTCTATATAGAGGTCCTCAACACCTCCCTGTCTGGTCTATATAGAGGTCCTCAACACCTCCCTGTCTGGTCTATATAGAGGTCAACACCTCCCTGTCTGGTCTATATAGAGGTCCTCAACACCTCCCTGTCTGGTCTATATAGAGGTCCTCAACACCTCCCTGTCTGGTCTATAAGAGGTCCTCAACACCTCCCTGTCTGGTCTATAAGAGGTCTCAACACCTCCCCTGTCTGGTCTATATAGAGGTCAACACCTCCCTGTCTGGTCTATATAGAGGTCCTCAACACCTCCCTGTCTGGTCTATATAGAGGTCAACACCTCCCTGTCTGGTCTATATAGAGGTCCTCAACACCTCCCTGTCTGGTCTATATAGAGGTCAACACCTCCCTGTCTGGTCTATATAGAGGTCCTCAACACCTCCCTGTCAGGTCTATAAAGAGGTCCTCAACACCTCCCTGTCTGGTCTATATAGAGGTCAACACCTCCCTGTCTGGTCTATATAGAGGTCCTCAACACCTCCCTCTCTGGTCTATATAGAGGTCCTCAACACCTCCCTGTCTGGTCTATATAGAGGTCAACACCTCCCTGTCTGGTCTATATAGAGGTCAACACCTCCCTGTCTGGTCTATATAGAGGTCCTCAACACCTCCCTGTCTGGTCTATATAGAGGTCCTCAACACCTCCCTGTCTGGTCTATATAGAGGTCCTCAACACCTCCCTGTCTGGTCTATATAGAGGTCCTCAACACCTCCCTGTCTGGTCTATAGAGGTCCTCAACACCTCCCTGTCAGGTCTATATGAGGGCCCCCACCCCCTCCCTGTCTCTATATAGAGGTCCAACACCTCCCTGTCTGGTCTATATAGGGCCCTCAACACCTCCCTGTCTGGTCTATATGAGGTCCTCAACACCTCCCTGTCTGGTCTATATAGAGGTCCTCAACACCTCCCTGTCTGGTCTATATAGAGGTCCTCAACACCTCCCTGTCAGGTCTATATAGAGGTCAACACCTCCCTGTCAGGTCTATATAGAGGTCCTCAACACCTCCCTGTCAGGTCTATATAGAGGTCCTCAACACCTCCCTGTCAGGTCTTTATAGAGGTCCTCAACACCTCCCTGTCTGGTCTATATAGAGGACCTCAACACCTCCCTGTCAGGTCTATATAGAGGTCAACACCTCCCTGTCTGGTCTATATAGAGGTCCTCAACACCTCCCTGTCAGGTCTATATAGAGGTCCTCAACACCTCCCTGTCAGGTCTATATAGAGGTCCTCAACACCTCCCTGTCAGGTCTATATAGAGGTCCTCAACACCTCCCTGTCAGGTCTATATAGAGGTCCTCAACACCTCCCTGTCTGGTCTATATAGAGGTCCTCAACACCTCCCTGTCAGGTCTATATAGAGGTCCTCAACACCTCCCTGTCTGGTCTATATAGAGGTCCTCAACACCTCCCTGTCTGGTCTATATAGAGGTCAACACCTCCCTGTCTGGTCTATATAGAGGTCCTCAACACCTCCCTGTCAGGTCTATATGAGGTCCTCAACACCTCCCTGTCTGGTCTATATAGAGGTCAACACCTCCCTGTCTGGTCTATATAGAGGTCCTCAACACCTCCCTGTCAGGTCTATATAGAGGTCCTCAACACCTCCCTGTCTGGTCTATATAGAGGTCAACACCTCCCTGTCTGGTCTATATAGAGGTCAACACCTCCCTGTCTGGTCTATATAGAGGTCCTCAACACCTCCCTCTCTGGTCTATATAGAGGTCCTCAACACCTCCCTGTCTGGTCTATATAGAGGTCAACACCTCCCTGTCTGGTCTATATAGAGGTCAACACCTCCCTGTCTGGTCTTCTAGAGGTCCTCAACACCTCCCCTGTCTGGTCTATATAGAGGTCCTCAACACCTCCCTGTCTGGTCTATATAGAGGTCCTCAACACCTCCCTGTCTGGTCTATAGAGGTCCTCAACACCTCCCTGTCTGGTCTATATAGAGGTCCTCAACACCTCCCTGTCAGGTCTATATGAGGTCCTCAACACCTCCCTGTCTGGTCTATATAGAGGTCAACACCTCCCTGTCAGGTCTATATAGAGGTCCTCAACACCTCCCTGTCTGGTCTATATAGGGTCCTCAACACCTCCCTGTCAGGTCTATATAGAGGTCCTCAACACCTCCCTGTCTGGTCTATATAGAGGTCCTCAACACCTCCCTGTCTGGTCTATATAGAGGTCCTCAACACCTCCCTGTCTGGTCTATATAGAGGTCAACACCTCCTGTCAGGTCTATATAGAGGTCCAACACCTCCCTGTCTGGTCTATAGAGGTCAACACCTCCCTGTCTGGTCTATATAGAGGTCCTCAACACCTCCCTGTCTGGTCTATATAGAGGTCCTCAACACCTCCCTGTCTGGTCTATATAGAGGTCCTCAACACCTCCCTGTCTGGTCTATATAGAGGTCCTCAACACCTCCCTGTCAGGTCTATATAGAGGTCCTCAACACCTCCCTGTCTGGTCTATATAGAGGTCAACACCTCCCTGTCAGGTCTATATAGAGGTCCTCAACACCTCCCTGTCTGGTCTATAGAGGTCCTCAACACCTCCCTGTCAGGTCTATAAGAGGTCAACACCTCCCTGTCTGGTCTATATAGAGGTCCTCAACACCTCCCTGTCTGGTCTATAGAGGTCCTCAACACCTCCCTGTCAGGTCTATATAGAGGTCCTCAACACCTCCCTGTCAGGTCTATATAGAGGTCCTCAACACCTCCCTGTCAGGTCTATATAGAGGTCCTCAACACCTCCCTGTCTGGTCTATATAGAGGTCCTCAACTCCTCCCTGTCTGGTCTATATAGAGGTCCTCAACACCTCCCTGTCTGGTCTATATAGAGGTCCTCAACACCTCCCTGTCTGGTCTATATAGAGGACCTCAACACCTCCCTGTCTGGTCTATATAGAGGTCCTCAACACCTCCCTGTCTGGTCTATAGAGGAACCTCAACACCTCCCTGTCTGGTCTATATAGAGGTCCTCAACACCTCCCTGTCAGGTCTATATAGAGGTCCTCAACACCTCCCTGTCAGGTCTATATAGAGGTCAACACCTCCCTGTCAGGTCTATATAGAGGTCAACACCTCCCTGTCTGGTCTATATAGAGGTCCTCAACACCTCCCTGTCTGGTCTATATAGAGGTCAACACCTCCCTGTCAGGTCTATATAGAGGTCAACACCTCCCTGTCTGGTCTATATAGAGGTCAACACCTCCCTGTCTGGTCTATATAGAGGTCAACACCTCCCTGTCTGGTCTATATAGAGGTCAACACCTCCCTGTCAGGTCTATATAGAGGTCAACACCTCCCTGTCTGGTCTATATAGAGGTCCTCAACACCTCCCTGTCAGGTCTATATAGAGGTCCTCAACACCTCCCTGTCAGGTCTATATAGAGGTCCTCAACACCTCCCTGTCTGGTCTATATAGAGGTCCTCAACACCTCCCTGTCAGGTCTATATAGAGGTCAACACCTCCCTGTCTGGTCTATATAGAGGTCAACACCTCCCTGTCTGGTCTATATAGAGGTCAACACCTCCCTGTCAGGTCTATATAGAGGTCAACACCTCCCTGTCTGGTCTATAAGAGGTCCTCAACACCTCCCCTGTCAGGTCTATATAGAGGTCCTCAACACCTCCCTGTCAGGTCTATAGAGGTCCTCAACAACTCCCTGTCTGGTCTATATAGAGGTCCTCAACACCTCCCTGTCAGGTCTATATAGAGGTCCTCAACACCTCCCTGTCTGGTCTATATAGAGGTCCTCAACACCTCCCTGTCTGGTCTATATAGAGGTCAACACCTCCCTGTCTGGTCTATATAGAGGTCCTCAACACCACCCTGTCAGGTCTATATAGAGGTCAACACCTCCCTGTCTGGTCTATATAGAGGTCCTCAACACCTCCCTGTCAGGTCTATATAGAGGTCCTCAACACCTCCCCTGTCTGGTCTATAGAGGTCCTCAACACCTCCCTGTCTGGTCTATATAGAGGTCCTCAACACCTCCCTGTCTGGTCTATAAGAGGTCTTCAACACCTCCCTGTTTGGTCTCTATAGAGGTCCTCAACACCTCCCTGTCTGGTCTACATAGAGGTCCTCAACACCTCCCTGTCTGGTCTATATGAGGTCCTCAACACCTCCCTGTCAGGTCTATATAGAGGTCCTCAACACCTCCCTGTCAGGTCTATATAGAGGTCAACTCCCTCCTGTCTGGTCTATATAGAGGTCCTCAACACCTCCCTGTCAGGTCTATATAGAGGTCCTCAACACCTCCCTGTCAGGTCTATATAGAGGTCCTCAACACCTCCCTGTCTGGTCTATATAGAGGTCCTCAACACCTCCCTGTCAGGTCTATATAGAGGTCCTCAACACCTCCCTGTCAGGTCTATATAGAGGTCAACACCTCCCTGTCAGGTCTATATAGAGGTCCTCAACACCTCCCTGTCAGGTCTATATAGAGGTCCTCAACACCTCCCTGTCTTGTCTATATAGAGGTCCTCAACACCTCCCTGTCTGGTCTATAGAGGTCAACACCTCCCTGTCTGGTCTATAGAGGTCAACACCTCCCTGTCTGGTCTATATAGAGGTCAACACCTCCCTGTCAGGTCTATATAGAGGTCCTCAACACCTCCCTGTCTGGTCTATATAGAGGTCCTCAACACCTCCCTGTCTGGTCTATATAGAGGTCAACACCTCCCTGTCTGGTCTATATAGAGGTCCTCAACACCTCCCTGTCAGGTCTATATAGAGGTCAACACCTCCCTGTCTGGTCTATATAGAGGTCCTCAACACCACCCTGTCTGGTCTATATAGAGGTCCTCAACACCTCCCTGTCAGGTCTATATAGAGGTCCTCAACACCTCCCTGTCTGGTCTATATAGAGGTCAACACCTCCCTGTCTGGTCTATAAGAGGTCCTCAACACCCACCCTGTCTGGTCTATATGAGGTCCTCAACACCTCCCTGTCAGGTCTATATAGAGGTCCTCAACACCTCCCTGTCAGGTCTATAAGAGGTCCTCAACACCTCCCTGTCTGGTCTATATAGAGGTCCTCAACACCTCCCCTGTCTGGTCTATATAGAGGTCCTCAACACCTCCCTGTCTGGTCTATATAGAGGTCCTCAACACCTCCCCTGTCAGGTCTATATAGAGGTCAACACCTCCCTGTCTGGTCTATATAGAGGTCCTCAACACCTCCCCTGTCAGGTCTATATAGAGGTCCTCAACACCTCCCTGTCTGGTCTATATGAGGTCCTCAACACCTCCCTGTCAGGTCTATATGAGGTCCTCAACACCTCCCTGTCTGGTCTATATAGAGGTCCTCAACACCTCCCTGTCTGGTCTATATAGAGGTCAACACCTCCCTGTCAGGTCTATAGAGGTCCTCAACACCTCCCTGTCTGGTCTATATAGAGGTCCTCAACACCTCCCTGTCTGGTCTATATAGAGGTCAACACCTCCCTGTCAGGTCTATAAGAGGTCCTCAACACCTCCCTGTCTGGTCTATATAGAGGTCAACACCTCCCTGTCAGGTCTATAGAGGTCCTCAACACCTCCCTGTCTGGTCTATATAGAGGTCCTCAACACCTCCCTGTCAGGTCTATATAGAGGTCCTCAACACCTCCCTGTCTGGTCTTATAGAGGTCCTCAACACCTCCCTGTCTGGTCTATATAGAGGTCCTCAACACCTCCCTGTCAGGTCTATATAGAGGTCAACACCTCCCTGTCTGGTCTATATAGAGATCCTCAACACCTCCCTGTCAGATCTATATAGAGGTCCTCAACACCTCCCTGTCTGGTCTATATAGAGGTCCTCAACACCTCCCTGTCAGGTCTATATGAGAGTCAACACCTCCCTGTCAGGTCTATATAGAGGTCCTCAACACCTCCCTGTCAGGTCTATATAGAGGTCCTCAACACCTCCCTGTCTGGTCTATATAGAGGTCCTCAACACCTCCCTGTCTGGTCTATATAGAGGTCCTCAACACCTCCCTGTCTGGTCTATATAGAGGTCCTCAACACCTCCCTGTCAGGTCTATATAGAGGTCCTCAACACCTCCCTGTCAGGTCTATATAGAGGTCCTCAACACCTCCCTGTCAGGTCTATATAGAGGTCCTCAACACCTCCCTGTCAGGTCTATATAGAGGTCCTCAACACCTCCCTGTCAGGTCTATATAGAGGTCCTCAACACCTCCCTGTCTGGTCTATATAGAGGTCCTCAACACCTCCCTGTCAGGTCTATATAGAGGACCTCAACACCTCCCTGTCTGGTCTATATAGAGGTCAACACCTCCCTGTCTGGTCTATATAGAGGTCAACACCTCCCTGTCAGGTCTATATAGAGGTCCTCAACACCTCCCTGTCAGGTCTATATAGAGATCCTCAACACCTCCCTGTCAGATCTATATAGAGGTCCTCAACACCTCCCTGTCTGGTCTATATAGAGGTCCTCAACACCTCCCTGTCAGGTCTATATAGAGGTCAACACCTCCCTGTCAGGTCTATATAGAGGTCCTCAACACCTCCCTGTCTGGTCTATATAGAGATCCTCAACACCTCCCTGTCTGGTCTATATAGAGGTCCTCAACACCTCCCTGTCTGGTCTATATAGAGGTCCTCAACACCTCCCTGTCAGGTCTATATAGAGGTCCTCAACACCTCCCTGTCTGGTCTATATAGAGATCCTCAACACCTCCCTGTCTGGTCTATATAGAGGTCCTCAACACCTCCCTGTCAGGTCTATATAGAGGTCAACACCTCCCTGTCTGGTCTATATAGAGGTCCTCAACACCTCCCTGTCTGGTCTATATAGAGGTCCTCAACACCTCCCTGTCAGGTTTATATAGAGGTCCTCAACACCTCCCTGTCAGGTCTATATAGAGGTCCTCAACACCTCCCTGTCTGGTCTATATAGAGGTCCTCAACACCTCCCTGTCTGGTCTATAGAGGTCTAACACCTCCCTGTCAGGTCTATATAGAGGTCCTCAACACCTCCCTGTCTGGTCTATATAGAGGTCTCAACACCTCCCTGTCAGGTCTATATAGAGGTCCTCAACACCTCCCTGTCAGGTCTATATAGAGGTCCTCAACACCTCCCCTGTCTGGTCTATATAGAGGTCCTCAACACCTCCCTGTCAGGTCTATATAGAGGTCCTCCAACACCTCCCTGTCTGGTCTATAGAGGTCCTCAACACCTCCCTGTCTGGTCTATATAGAGGTCCTCAACACCTCCCTGTCTGGTCTATATAGAGGTCTCAACACCTCCCTGTCAGGTCTATAGAGGTCCTCAACACCTCCCTGTCAGGTCTATAGAGGTCCTCAACACCTCCCTGTCAGGTCTATATAGAGGTCCTCAACACCTCCCTGTCTGGTCTATAGAGGTCCTCAACACCTCCCTGTCTGGTCTATATAGAGGTCCTCAACACCTCCCTGTCTGGTCTATATAGAGGTCCTCAACACCTCCCTGTCAGGTCTATATAGAGGTCCTCAACACCTCCCTGTCTGGTCTATATAGAGGTCAACACCTCCCTGTCAGGTCTATATAGAGGTCCTCAACACCTCCCTGTCAGGTCTATATAGGGTCCTCCAACACCTCCTGTCAGGTCTATAGAGGTCCTCAACACCTCCCTGTCTGGTCTATATAGAGGTCCTCAACACCTCCCTGTCTGGTCTATAGAGGTCCTCAACACCTCCCTGTCTGGTCTATATAGAGGTCCTCAACACCTCCCTGTCAGGTCTATATAGAGGTCCTCAACACCTCCCTGTCAGGTCTATATAGAGGTCCTCAACACCTCCCTGTCAGGTCTATATAGAGGTCCTCAACACCTCCCTGTCAGGTCTATATAGAGGTCCTCAACACCTCCCTGTCTGGTCTATATAGAGGTCCTCAACACCTCCCTGTCTGGTCTATATAGAGGTCCTCAACACCTCCCTGTCTGGTCTATATAGAGGTCAACACCTCCCTGTCAGGTCTATATAGAGGTCCTCAACACCTCCCTGTCAGGTCTATATAGAGGTCAACACCTCCCTGTCTGGTCTATATAGAGGTCCTCAACACCTCCCTGTCAGGTCTATATAGAGGTCCTCAACACCTCCCTGTCTGGTCTATATAGAGGTCCTCAACACCTCCCTGTCTGGTCTATATAGAGGTCCTCAACACCTCCCTGTCAGGTCTATATAGAGGTCCTCAACACCTCCCTGTCAGGTCTATATAGAGGTCCTCAACACCTCCCTGTCTGGTCTATAGAGGTCCAACACCTCCCTGTCTGGTCTATATAGAGGACCTCAACACCTCCCTGTCTGGTCTATATAGAGGTCCTCAACACCTCCCTGTCAGGTCTATATAGAGGTCAACACCTCCCTGTCAGGTCTATATAGAGGTCAACACCTCCCTGTCAGGTCTATATAGAGGTCCTCAACACCTCCCTGTCAGGTCTATATAGAGGTCCTCAACACCTCCCTGTCTGGTCTATATAGAGGTCCTCAACACCTCCCTGTCTGGTCTATATAGAGGTCAACACCTCCCTGTCAGGTCTATATAGAGGTCCTCAACACCTCCCTGTCTGGTCTATATAGAGGTCCTCAACACCTCCCTGTCTGGTCTATATAGAGGTCCTCAACACCTCCCTGTCTGGTCTATATAGAGGACCTCAACACCTCCCTGTCTGGTCTATATAGAGGTCCTCAACACCTCCCTGTCTGGTCTATATAGAGGTCAACACCTCCCTGTCTGGTCTATATAGAGGTCAACACCTCCCTGTCTGGTCTATATAGAGGTCAACACCTCCCTGTCTGGTCTATATAGAGGTCCTCAACACCTCCCTGTCTGGTCTATATAGAGATTGAACTTCACGGAGTTCGCCCCATTAGTTTGCACTATATAGATCAACGTTTTTTTCTGTGATCGAATCAACATTATATCAGCCCCTTTTCAATGCAACAAAGCAAGATTGAGTCTGTGATTTTTTGTTGTAGGCAGAGCCAGAGCGCAACAGAGTAGAATGATATTAGTTAGCGAGCTATTAGCCCAGTTATAGATAAGTATAGGTCAGCAATGGGGAGTTAGATACTGCTTCCTACAAGAGCACAACACGTTTAGGCTACATTTCAAGCTGTCTTTGAAAAGCCAGTCAGGTAAAAAGCTTACGTCTTAATTAAAGGGGCAGTGTTGTGTTTTGAGACAGGCTTGAATGTGCAAATTAGCCAATAGGCAGAGGAGTAGCCTGCATTGTCGATTTTCTGTATGGTGCTAATCATTTTATTTGATTATTATTATATTATTATAAAGTGGTTTCTTGCATCAAACAACACAAGACAATGTAATTTACAGTCACCTGTTTGGCCCCTGGTGTTACAGACCAAGTAAAAAAATCATTAATTAATGTCAAGCCCTTCGTAATGAAGTCAGTTGCAATGTAGGCCCGCATTGAACACCACATAGAGGCTACTGTAGGCTATATCATAGAAATCAAAAGCTATTTCCATGTGAAAATGTTATGGGATTCGCTCCATTGGTTTTGTTGGTAGGCCTACATTATGCTCAGATAGCCACAATAACCTGTTGGCTACTGTCTAAAACTGTCAGGATACAGCCTGTTGGCTACTGTCTAAAACTGTCTGGATACAGCCTGTTGGCTACTGTCTAAAACTGTCAGGATACAGCCTGTTGGCTACTGTCTAAAACTGTCAGGATACAGCCTGTTGGCTACTGTCTAAAACTGTCAGGATACAGCCTGTTGGCTACTGTCTAAAACTGTCAGGATACAGCCTGTTGGCTACTGTCTAAAACTGTCAGGATACAGCCTGTTGGCTACTGTCTAAAACTGTCAGGATACAGCCTATTGGCTACTGTCTAAAACTGTCAGGGTACAGCCTGTTGGCTACTGTCTAAAACTGTCAGGATACAGCCTATTGGCTACTGTCTAAAACTGTCAGGATACAGCCTATTGGCTACTGTCTAAAACTGTCAGGGTACAGCCTGTTGGCTACTGTCTAAAACTGTCAGGGTTCAGCCTGTTGGCTACTGTCTAAAACTGTCAGGGTACAGCCTGTTGGCAACTGTCTAAAACTGTCAGGATACAGCCTATTGGCTACTGTCTAAAACTGTCAGGATACAGCCTGTTGGCTACTGTCTAAAACTGTCAGGATACAGCCTGTTGGCTACTGTCTAAAACTGTCAGGATACAGCCTGTTGGCTACTGTCTAAAACTGTCAGGATACAGCCTGTTGGCTACTGTCTAAAACTGTCAGGATACAGCCTGTTGGCTACTGTCTAAAACTGTCAGGATACAGCCTGTTGGCTACTGTCTAAAAACTGTCTGGATACAGCCTGTTGGCTACTGTCTAAAACTGTCAGGATACAGCCTGTTGGCTACTGTCTAAAACTGTCAGGATACAGCCTATTGGCTACTGTCTAAAACTGTCAGGATACAGCCTGTTGGCTACTGTCTAAAACTGTCAGGATACAGCCTATTGGCTACTGTCTAAAACTGTCAGGGTACAGCCTGTTGGCTACTGTCTAAAACTGTCAGGATACAGCCTATTGGCTACTGTCTAAAACTGTCAGGATACAGCCTATTGGCTACTGTCTAAAACTGTCAGGGTACAGCCTGTTGGCTACTGTCTAAAACTGTCAGGGTTCAGCTCTGTTGGCTACTGTCTAAAACTGTCAGGGTACAGCCTGTTGGCTACTGTCTAAAACTGTCAGGATACAGCCTGTTGGCTACTGTCAAAACTGTCAGGATACAGCCTATTGGCTACTGTCTAAAACTGTCAGGATACAGCCTGTTGGCTACTGTCTAAAACTGTCAGGGATACAGCCTGTTGGCTACTGTCTAAAACTGTCAGGATACAGCCTGTTGGCTACTGTCTAAAACTGTCAGGATACAGCCTGTTGGCTACTGTCTAAAACTGTCAGGGTACAGCCTGTTGGCTACTGTCTAAAACTGTCAGGGTACAGCCTGTTGGCTACTGTCTAAAACTGTCAGGATACAGCCTGTTGGCTACTGTCTAAAACTGTCAGGATACAGCCTGTTGGCTACTGTCTAAAACTGTCAGGGATACAGCCTGTTGGCTACTGTCTAAAACTGTCAGGGTACAGCCTGTTGGCTACTGTCTAAAACTGTCAGGGTACAGCCTGTTGGCTACTGTCTAAAACTGTCAGGATACAGCCTGTTGGCTACTGTCTAAAACTGTCAGGGTACAGCCTGTTGGCTACTGTCTAAAACTGTCAGGATACAGCATCCGTGTTCACAGTAAACGTGCGCTGGAAGTTGCACAAAATTCTCAAAACGTTCAAGTTTCTGCTCACGATCTAACATTTGCTCAGTGCCCCCCAAAATTAGAGGGAACGTTGGTCACAGCTTGGTAATTTTCCGCTGTCAAAATTCATGCCATAACCAACTGCGTTACCGCTAAAACCAGCTTTTGATTGGTCTTAAAATACCCCTATCAGCGCTGCCTGAAATGAGCATTTTGGATTATGTTTATAAGGACATACCTAAAATATTTCCATCTCGCCCAACTGAGCTCAAACGAGCTGATATGAGACAGGGAAATTGCCGAACCTGGCGTTTGGGCTGGAAAACGCCGGTGAGCCAGATTTTAGATTACAAAATTGCAAGCTAACGTGCGTTTGCCTTAGCGCCAGACAAAAATAGGGCCCACAGTAGTAAAGATAGTCTTCAGTCTTCACTCTGGACTGAGTTACATCATGTTATATTTAGTAGAGACGCTCTGGACTGAGTTACATCATGTTATATTTAGTAGAGACGCTCTGGACTGAGTTACATCATGTTATATTACTAATCCCGTATTTAAACTCCTCCCAGTTCTCATAACTAACGTCATATTGTCTTCCTACATCTGACTTCTCATAGACATAATAACATAACTGTGATTACTTCAGGAGAGAGAGGAGAGAGAGAAAGAGATAGAGAGAGAGAAAGAAAGATTACATGATGCCGAAGTGTGCTGACTCATTTAACTTTTGTTTTCTCTCTCTGTATTTCTCTCTCTCTCTGTATTTCTCTCTCTCTGTATTTCTCTCTCTCTGTATTTCTCTCTCTCTCTGTATTTCTCTCTCTCTGTATTTCTCTCTCTCTGTATTTCTCTCTCTCTCTGTATTTCTCTCTCTCTGTATTTCTCTCTCTCTGTATTTCTCTCTCTCTCTGTATTTCTCTCTCTCTGTATTTCTCTCTTTCTGTATTTCTCTCTCTGTATTTCTCTCTCTCTCTGTATTTCTCTCTCTCTGTATTTCTCTCTCTTTCTGTATTTCTCTCTCTCTCTGTATTTCTCTCTCTCTGTATTTCTCTCTCTCTCTGTATTTCTCTCTCTCTGTATTTCTCTCTTTCTGTATTTCTCTCTCTCTGTATTTCTCTCTCTGTATTTCTCTCTCTCTGTATTTCTCTCTTTCTGTATTTCTCTCTCTCTGTATTTCTCTCTTTCTGTATTTCTCTCTCTCTTTATTTCTTTCTCTCTTCAACTCTTTTGCTCTTTCTCTCTCCTTTACATTTAATTGAAGGCTTGGAACATGTTGTGGTCACATTTTTGGAATCACTCACTTCTTGGAAACAATTATTAGGTAAACAAATAATCACGGTTGTTTTAAAAAGCCTTATGACCTCTGACCTCTCTACATTGTTGTGTCTGGTCAGTAGAATGACCTCTGACCTATCTACATTGATGTGTTTGGTCAGTAGAATGACCTCTGACCTCTCTACATTGTTGTATCTGGTCAGTAGAATGACTTCTCTACATTGTTGTGTTTGGTCAGTAGAATGACCTCTGACCTCTCTACATTGTTGTGTCTGGTCAGTAGAATGACCTCTGACCTCTCTACATTGATGTGTCTGGTCAGTAGAATGACCTCTGACCTCTCTACATTGTTGTGTCTGGTCAGTAGAATGACCTCTGACCTCTCTACATTGTTGTGTCTTGTCAGTAGAATGACCTTTGACCTCTCTACATTGCTGTGTTTGAGCAGTATAATAATAATAATATGCCATTTAGCAGACGCTTTTATCCAAAGCGACTTACAGTCATGCGTGCATACATTTTTGTGTATGGGTGGTCCCGGGGATCGAACCCACTACCTTGGCGTTACAAGCGCCGTGCTCTACCAGCTGAGCTACAGAGGACCACTAGAATGACCTCTGACCTCTCTACATTGTTGTGTCTGGTCAGTAGAATGACCTCTGACCTGTGTACATTGTTGAGTCTGGTCAGTAGAATGACCTCTGACCTCTCTACATTGTTGTGTCTGGTCAGTAGAATGACTTCTCTACATTGTTGTTTCTGGTCTTTAGAATGACCTCTGACCTCTCTACATTGTTGAGTCTGGTCAGTAGAATGACTTCTCTACATTGTTGCGTCTGGTCAGTAGAATGACCTCTGACCTCTCTACATTGTTGTGTCTGGTCAGTAGAATGACTTCTCTACATTGTTGTTTCTGGTCATTAGAATGACCTCTGACCTCTCTACATTGTTGTGTCTGGTCAGTAGAATGACTTCTCTACATTGTTGTTTCTGGTCATTAGAATGACCTCTGACCTCTCTACATTGTTGAGTCTGGTCAGTAGAATGACTTCTCTACATTGTTGTTTCTGGTCTTTAGAATGACCTCTGACCTCTCTACATTGTTGAGTCTGGTCAGTAGAATGACTTCTCTACATTGTTGCGTCTGGTCAGTAGAATGACCTCTGACCTCTCTACATTGTTGTGTCTGGTCAGTAGAATGACTTCTCTACATTGTTGTTTCTGGTCTTTAGAATGACCTCTGACCTCTCTACATTGTTGTGTCTGGTCAGTAGAATGACCTCTACATTGCTGTGTCTGACCTGGGCCCTAGTACACTATTTTATATAGGGTACAGGGTGCCATTCTCTGGTCTAATGTAGTGCACTATGTAGGGAACAGGGTGCCATTTGGCACGCATCCATAAATATGAATGTGTTCCATTCAATATCTCACTATAGCTTTATTGCGAGGCGATGACAGGAGCCCCATAAAAGGTGGACCGAAATCCCATCAGTCATAAAACTGCGGAGGAAACATTTTAACTAATGACGTTGGCGAGCCAGGTGGATTTGTCTTCCATCTTCATTGTTCGCTCAAACAGCCACATCAATAAGAAATCCTGTTTATTGCCACAAGATGGATGGGGTTTCTATTTTTATAACTCCTATAAAATACAATGTGATGTTCTTCCCTATTTGCCTCAGAGCCGATCATGGATTATATTTGAATGAACAAGTGTCCCTGAAGTCAAAAAGCACAACTGCCGTGTTTTTAGTACATAGCTTTCAGGCTACGTCCCTCTGGAGTTAACTGGTACCTTCCCCAACACCAGGCTACGTCCCTCTGGTGTTAACTGGTACCTTCCCCAACACCAGGCTACGTCCCTCTGGAGTTAACTGGTACCTTCCCCAACACCAGGCTACGTCCCTCTGGAGATAACTGGTACCTTCCCCAACACCAGGCTACGTCCCTCTGGAGTTAACTGGTACCTTCCCCAACACCAGGCTACGTCCCTCTGGTGTTAACTGGTACCTTCCCCAACACCAGGCTACGTCCTCTGGAGTTAACTGGTACCTTCCCCAACACCAGGCTACGTCCCTCTGGAGATAACTGGTACCTTCCCCAACACCAGGCTACGTCCCTCTGGTGTTAACTGGTACCTTCCCCAACACCAGGCTACGTCCCTCTGGAGTTAACTGGTACCTTCCCCAACACCAGGCTACGTCCCTCTGGAGTTAACTGGTACCTTCCCCAACACCAGGCTACGTCCCTCTGGTGTTAACTGGTACCTTCCCCAACACCAGGCTACGTCCCTCTGGAGTTAACTGGTACCTTCCCCAACACCAGGCTACGTCCCTCTGGAGTTAACTGGTACCTTCCCCAACACCAGGCTACGTCCCTCTGGAGATAACTGGTACCTTCCCCAACACCAGGCTACGTCCCTCTGGTGTTAACTGGTACCTTCCCCAACACCAGGCTACGTCCCTCTGGAGTTAACTGGTACCTTCCCCAACACCAGGCTACGTCCCTCTGGAGTTAACTGGTACCTTCCCCAACACCAGGCTACGTCCCTCTGGTGTTAACTGGTACCTTCCCCAACACCAGGCTACGTCCCTCTGGAGTTAACTGGTACCTTCCCCAACACCAGGCTACGTCCCTCTGGTGTTAACTGGTACCTTCCCCAACACCAGGCTACGTCCCTTCTGGTGTTAACTGGTACCTTCCCCAACACCAGGCTACGTCCCTCTGGAGTTAACTGGTACCTTCCCCAACACCAGGCTACGTCCCTCTGGTGTTAACTGGTACCTTCCCCAACACCAGGCTACGTCCCTCTGGAGATAACTGGTACCTTCCCCAACACCAGGCTACGTCCCCTCTGGAGTTAACTGGTACCTTCCCCAACACCAGGCTACGTCCCTCTGGTGTTAACTGGTACCTTCCCCAACACCAGGCTACGTCCCTCTGGAGTTAACTGGTACCTTCCCCAACACCAGGCTACGTCCCTCTGGAGATAACTGGTACCTTCCCCAACACCAGGCTACGTCCCTCTGGAGATAACTGGTACCTTCCCCAACACCAGGCTACGTCCCTCTGGAGATAACTGGTACCTTCCCCAACACCAGGCTACGTCCCTCTGGAGTTAACTGGTACCTTCCCCAACACCAGGCTACGTCCCTCTGGAGTTAACTGGTACCTTCCCCAACACCAGGCTACGTCCCTCTGGAGATAACTGGTACCTTCCCCAACACCAGGCTACGTCCCTCTGGAGATAACTGGTACCTTCCCCAACACCAGGCTACGTCCCTCTGGAGTTAACTGGTACCTTCCCCAACACCAGGCTACGTCCCTCTGGAGTTAACTGGTACCTTCCCCAACACCAGGCTACGTCCCCTCTGGAGATAACTGGTACCTTCCCCAACACCAGGCTACGTCCCTCTGGAGAAACCTGGTACCTTCCCCAACACCAGGCTACGTCCCTCTGGAGATAACTGGTACCTTCCCCAACACCAGGCTACGTCCCTCTGGAGATAACTGGTACCTTCCCCAACACCAGGCTACGTCCCTCTGGAGTTAACTGGTACCTTCCCCAACACCAGGCTACGTCCCTCTGGAGTTAACTGGTACCTTCCCCAACACCAGGCTACGTCCCTCTGGAGATAACTGGTACCTTCCCCAACACCAGGCTACGTCCCTCTGGAGATAACTGGTACCTTCCCCAACACCAGGCTACGTCCCTCTGGAGATAACTGGTACCTTCCCCAACACCAGGCTACGTCCCTCTGGAGTTAACTGGTACCTTCCCCAACACCAGGCTACGTCCCTCTGGAGTTAACGGGTACCTTCCCCAACACCAGGCTACGTCCCTCTGGAGTTAACTGGTACCTTCCCCAACACCAGGCTACGTCCCTCTGGAGATAACTGGTACCTTCCCCAACACCAGGCTACGTCCCTCTGGAGTTAACTGGTACCTTCCCCAACACCAGGCTACCTCCCTCTGGAGATAACTGGTACCTTCCCCAACACCAGGCTACGTCCCTCTGGAGATAACTGGTACCTTCCCCAACACCAGGCTACGTCCCTCTGGAGTTAACTGGTACCTTCCCCAACACCAGGCTACGTCCCTCTGGAGATAACTGGTACCTTCCCCAACACCAGGCTACGTCCCTCTGGTGATAACTGGTACCTTCCCCAACACCAGGCTACGTCCCTCTGGAGATAACTGGTACCTTCCCCAACACCAGGCTACGTCCCTCTGGAGTTAACTGGTACCTTCCCCAACACCAGGCTACGTCCCTCTGGAGTTAACTGGTACCTTCCCCAACACCAGGCTACGTCCCTCTGGAGATAACTGGTACCTTCCCCAACACCAGGCTACGTCCCTCTGGAGATAACTGGTACCTTCCCCAACACCAGGCTACGTCCCTCTGGAGTTAACTGGTACCTTCCCAACACCAGGCTACGTCCCTCTGGAGATAACTGGTACCTTCCCCAACACCAGGCTACGTCCTCTGGAGATAACTGGTACCTTCCCCAACACCAGGCTACGTCCCTCTGGAGTTAACTGGTACCTTCCCCAACACCAGGCTACATCCCTCTGGAGTTAACTGGTACCTTCCCCAACACCAGGCTACGTCCCTCTGGAGATAACTGGTACCTTCCCCAACACCAGGCTACGTCCCTCTGGAGATAACTGGTACCTTCCCCAACACCAGGCTACGTCCCTCTGGAGATAACTGGTACCTTCCCCAACACCAGGCTACGTCCCTCTGGAGATAACTGGTACCTTCCCCAACACCAGGCTACGTCCCTCTGGAGTTAACTGGTACCTTCCCCAACACCAGGCTACGCCCTCTGGAGTTAACTGGTACCTTCCCCAACACCATGCTACGTCCCTCTGGAGATAACTGGTACCTTCCCCAACACCAGGCTACGTCCCTCTGGAGATAACTGGTACCTTCCCCAACACCAGGCTACGTCCCTCTGGAGATAACTGGTACCTTCCCCAACACCAGGCTACGTCCCTCTGGAGTTAACTGGTACCTTCCCCAACACCAGGCTACGTCCCTCTGGAGTTAACGGGTACCTTCCCCAACACCAGGCTACGTCCCTCTGGAGTTAACTGGTACCTTCCCCAACACCAGGCTACGTCCCTCTGGAGATAACTGGTACCTTCCCCAACACCAGGCTACGTCCCTCTGGAGTTAACTGGTACCTTCCCCAACACCAGGCTACGTCCCTCTGGAGATAACTGGTACCTTCCCCAACACCAGGCTACGTCCCTCTGGAGATAACTGGTACCTTCCCCAACACCAGGCTACGTCCCTCTGGAGTTAACTGGTACCTTCCCCAACACCAGGCTACGTCCCTCTGGAGTTAACTGGTACCTTCCCCAACACCAGGCTACGTCCCTCTGGAGATAACTGGTACCTTCCCCAACACCAGGCTACGTCCCCTCTGGAGATAACTGGTACCTTCCCCAACACCAGGCTACGTCCCTCTGGAGATAACTGGTACCTTCCCCAACACCAGGCTACGTCCCTCTGGAGATAACTGGTACCTTCCCCAACACCAGGCTACGTCCCTCTGGAGTTAACTGGTACCTTCCCCAACACCAGGCTACGTCCCTCTGGAGTTAACTGGTACCTTCCCCAACACCAGGCTACGTCCCTCTGGAGTTAACTGGTACCTTCCCCAACACCAGGCTACGTCCCTCTGGAGATAACTGGTACCTTCCCCAACACCAGGCTACGTCCCTCTGGAGATAACTGGTACCTTCCCCAACACCAGGCTACGTCCCTCTGGAGTTAACTGGTACCTTCCTCAACACCAGGCTACGTCCCTCTGGAGTTAACTGGTACCTTCCCAACACCAGGCTACGTCCCTCTGGAGATAACTGGTACCTTCCCCAACACCAGGCTACGTCCCTCTGGAGATAACTGGTACCTTCCCCAACACCAGGCTACGTCCCTCTGGAGTTAACTGGTACCTTCCCCAACACCAGGCTACGTCCCTCTGGAGATAACTGGTACCTTCCCCAACACCAGGCTACGTCCCTCTGATGATAACTGGTACCTTCCCCAACACCAGGCTACGTCCCTCTGGAGATAACTGGTACCTTCCCCAACACCAGGCTACGTCCCTCTGGAGTTAACTGGTACCTTCCCCAACACCAGGCTACGTCCCTCTGGAGTTAACTGGTACCTTCCCCAACACCAGGCTACGTCCCTCTGGAGATAACTGGTACCTTCCCCAACACCAGGCTACGTCCCTCTGGAGATAACTGGTACCTTCCCCAACACCAGGCTACGTCCCTCTGGAGATAACTGGTACCTTCCCCAACACCAGGCTACGTCCCTCTGGAGTTAACTGGTACCTTCCCACAAACCAGGCTACGTCCCTCTGGAGTTAACTGGTACCTTCCCCAACACCAGGCTACGTCCCTCTGGAGTTAACTGGTACCTTCCCCAACACCAGGCTACGTCCCTCTGGAGATAACTGGTACCTTCCCCAACACCAGGCTACGTCCCTCTGGAGTTAACTGGTACCTTCCCCAACACCAGGCTACGTCCCTCTGGAGATAACTGGTACCTTCCCCAACACCAGGCTACGTCCCTCTGGAGATAACTGGTACCTTCCCCAACACCAGGCTACGTCCCTCTGGAGATAACTGGTACCTTCCCCAACACCAGGCTATGTCCCTCTGGAGATAACTGGTACCCTCTCCAACACCAGGCTACGTCCCTCTGGAGATAACTGGTACCTTCCCCAACACCAGGCTACGTCCCTCTGGAGATAACTGGTACCTTCCCCAACACCAGGCTACGTCCCTCTGGAGATAACTGGTACCTTCCCAACACCAGGCTACGTCCCTCTGGAGTTAACTGGTACCTTCCCAACACCAGGCTACGTCCCTCTGGTGTTAACTGGTACCTTCCCCAACACCAGGCTACGTCCCTCTGGAGATAACTGGTACCTTCCCCAACACCAGGCTACGTCCCTCTGGAGATAACTGGTACCTTCCCCAACACCAGGCTACGTCCCTCTGGAGATAACTGGTACCTTCCCCAACACCAGGCTACGTCCCTCTGGAGATAACTGGTACCTTCCCCAACACCAGGCTACGTCCCTCTGGAGATAACTGGTACCTTCCCCAACACCAGGCTACGTCCCTCTGGAGATAACTGGTACCTTCCCCAACACCAGGCTACGTCCCTCTGGAGATAACTGGTACCTTCCCCAACACCAGGCTACGTCCCTCTGGAGTTAACTGGTACCTTCCCCAACACCAGGCTACGTCCCTCTGGAGTTAACTGGTACCTTCCCCAACACCAGGCTACGTCCCTCTGGAGTTAACTGGTACCTTCCCCAACACCAGGCTACGTTCCTTTGGAGTTAACTGGTACCTTCCCCAACACCAGGCTACGTCCCTCTGGAGATAACTGGTACCTTCCCCAACACCAGGCTACGTCCCCTCTGGAGTTAACTGGTACCTTCCCCAACACCAGGCTACGTCCCTCTGGTGTTAACTGGTACCTTCCCCAACACCAGGCTACGTCCCTCTGGAGTTAACTGGTACCTTCCCCAACACCAGGCTACGCCCTCTGGAGTAAACTGGTACCTTCCCCAACACCAGGCTACGTCCCTCTGGAGATAACTGGTACCTTCCCCAACACCAGGCTACGTCCCTCTGGAGATAACTGGTACCTTCCCCAACACCAGGCTACGTCCCTCTGGAGTTAACTGGTACCTTCCCCAACACCAGGCTACGTCCCTCTGGAGTTAACTGGTACCTTCCCCAACACCAGGCTACGTCCCTCTGGAGATAACTGGTACCTTCCCCAACACCAGGCTACGTCCCTCTGGAGATAACTGGTACCTTCCCCAACACCAGGCTACGTCCCTCTGGAGTTAACTGGTACCTTCCCCAACACCAGGCTACGTCCCTCTGGAGTTAACTGGTACCTTCCCCAACACCAGGCTACGTCCCTCTGGAGATAACTGGTACCTTCCCCAACACCAGGCTACGTCCCTCTGGAGAAACCTGGTACCTTCCCCAACACCAGGCTACGTCCCTCTGGAGATAACTGGTACCTTCCCCAACACCAGGCTACGTCCCTCTGGAGATAACTGGTACCTTCCCCAACACCAGGCTACGTCCCTCTGGAGTTAACTGGTACCTTCCCCAACACCAGGCTACGCCCTCTGGAGTTAACTGGTACCTTCCCCAACACCAGGCTACGCCCTCTGGAGATAACTGGTACCTTCCCCAACACCAGGCTACGTCCCTCTGGAGATAACTGGTACCTTCCCCAACAACAGGCTACGTCCCTCTGGAGATAACTGGTACCTTCCCCAACACCAGGCTACGTCCCTCTGGAGTTAACTGGTACCTTCCCCAACACCAGGCTACGCCCTCTGGAGTTAACGGGTACCTTCCCCAACACCAGGCTACGTCCCTCTGGAGTTAACTGGTACCTTCCCCAACACCAGGCTACGTCCCTCTGGAGATAACTGGTACCTTCCCCAACACCAGGCTACGTCCCTCTGGAGTTAACTGGTACCTTCCCCAACACCAGGCTACCTCCCTCTGGAGATAACTGGTACCTTCCCCAACACCAGGCTACGTCCCTCTGGAGATAACTGGTACCTTCCCCAACACCAGGCTACGTCCCTCTGGAGTTAACTGGTACCTTCCCAACACCAGGCTACGTCCCTCTGGAGATAACTGGTACCTTCCCCAACACCAGGCTACGTCCCTCTGGTGATAACTGGTACCTTCCCCAACACCAGGCTACGTCCCTCTGGAGATAACTGGTACCTTCCCCAACACCAGGCTACGTCCCTCTGGAGTTAACTGGTACCTTCCCCAACACCAGGCTACGCCCTCTGGAGTTAACTGGTACCTTCCCCAACACCAGGCTACGTCCCTCTGGAGATAACTGGTACCTTCCCCAACACCAGGCTACGTCCCTCTGGAGATAACTGGTACCTTCCCCAACACCAGGCTACGTCCCTCTGGAGATAACTGGTACCTTCCCCAACACCAGGCTACGCCCTCTGGAGTTAACTGGTACCTTCCCCAACACCAGGCTACGTCCCTCTGGAGTTAACTGTTACCTTCCCCAACACCAGGCTACGTCCCTCTGGAGTTAACTGGTACCTTCCCCAACACCAGGCTACGTCCCTCTGGAGATAACTGGTACCTTCCCCAACACCAGGCTACGTCCCTCTGGAGATAACTGGTACCTTCCCCAACCACCAGGCTACGTCCCTCTGGAGATAACTGGTACCTTCCCCAACACCAGGCTACGTCCCTCTGGAGATAACTGGTACCTTCCCCAACACCAGGCTACGTCTCTCTGGAGATAACTGGTACCTTCCCCAACACCAGGCTACGTCCCTCTGGAGTTAACTGGTACCTTCCCCAACACCAGGCTACGTCCCTCTGGAGTTAACTGGTACCTTCCCCAACACCAGGCTACGTCCCTCTGGAGATAACTGGTACCTTCCCCAACACCAGGCTACGTCCCTCTGGAGATAACTGGTACCTTCCCCAACACCAGGCTACGTCCCTCTGGAGTTAACTGGTACCTTCCCCAACACCAGGCTACGTCCCTCTGGAGTTAACTGGTACCTTCCCCAACACCAGGCTACGTCCCTCTGGAGATAACTGGTACCTTCCCCAACACCAGGCTACGTCCCTCTGGAGATAACTGGTACCTTCCCCAACACCAGGCTACGTCCCTCTGGAGATAACTGGTACCTTCCCCAACACCAGGCTACGTCCCTCTGGAGATAACTGGTACCTTCCCCAACACCAGGCTACGTCCCTCTGGAGTTAACTGGTACCTTCCCAACACCAGGCTACGTCCCTCTGGAGTTAACTGGTACCTTCCCCAACACCATGCTACGTCCCTCTGGAGATAACTGGTACCTTCCCCAACACCAGGCTACGTCCCTCTGGAGATAACTGGTACCTTCCCCAACACCAGGCTACGCCCTCTGGAGATAACTGGTACCTTCCCCAACACCAGGCTACGTCCCTCTGGAGTTAACTGGTACCTTCCCCAACACCAGGCTACGTCCCTCTGGAGTTAACGGGTACCTTCCCCAACACCAGGCTACGCCCTCTGGAGTTAACTGGTACCTTCCCCAACACCAGGCTACGTCCCTCTGGAGATAACTGGTACCTTCCCCAACACCAGGCTACGTCCCTCTGGAGTTAACTGGTACCTTCCCCAACACCAGGCTACGTCCCTCTGGAGATAACTGGTACCTTCCCCAACACCAGGCTACGCCCTCTGGAGATAACTGGTACCTTCCCCAACACCAGGCTACGTCCCTCTGGAGTTAACTGGTACCTTCCCCAACACCAGGCTACGCCCTCTGGAGTTAACTGGTACCTTCCCCAACACCAGGCTACGTCCCTCTGGAGATAACTGGTACCTTCCCCAACACCAGGCTACGTCCCTCTGGAGATAACTGGTACCTTCCCCAACACCAGGCTACGTCCCTCTGGAGATAACTGGTACCTTCCCCAACACCAGGCTACGTCCCTCTGGAGATAACTGGTACCTTCCCCAACACCAGGCTACGTCCCTCTGGAGTTAACTGGTACCTTCCCCAACACCAGGCTACGTCCCTCTGGAGTTAACTGGTACCTTCCCCAACACCAGGCTACGTCCCTCTGGAGATAACTGGTACCTTCCCCAACACCAGGCTACGTCCCTCTGGAGATAACTGGTACCTTCCCCAACACCAGGCTACGTCCCTCTGGAGATAACTGGTACCTTCCCCAACACCAGGCTACGTCCCTCTGGAGTTAACTGGTACCTTCCCCCAACACCAGGCTACGTCCCTCTGGAGTTAACTGGTACCTTCCCCAACACCAGGCTACGTCCCCTCTGGAGATAACTGGTACCTTCCCCAACACCAGGCTACGTCCCTCTGGAGATAACTGGTACCTTCCCCAACACCAGGCTACGTCCCTTCTGGAGTTAACTGGTACCTTCCCCAACACCAGGCTACGTCCCTCTGGAGATAACTGGTACCTTCCCCAACACCAGGCTACGTCCCTCTGGTGATAACTGGTACCTTCCCCAACACCAGGCTACGTCCCTCTGGAGATAACTGGTACCTTCCCCAACACCAGGCTACGTCCCTCTGGAGTTAACTGGTACCTTCCCCAACACCAGGCTACGTCCCTCTGGAGTTAACTGGTACCTTCCCCAACACCAGGCTACGTCCCTCTGGAGATAACTGGTACCTTCCCCAACACCAGGCTACGTCCCTCTGGAGATAACTGGTACCTTCCCCAACACCAGGCTACGTCCCTCTGGAGATAACTGGTACCTTCCCCAACACCAGGCTACGTCCCTCTGGAGTTAACTGGTACCTTCCCCAACACCAGGCTACGTCCCTCTGGAGTTAACTGGTACCTTCCCCAACACCAGGCTACGTCCCTCTGGAGTTAACTGGTACCTTCCCCAACACCAGGCTACGTCCCTCTGGAGATAACTGGTACCTTCCCCAACACCAGGCTACGTCCCTCTGGAGTTAACTGGTACCTTCCCCAACACCAGGCTACGTCCCTCTGGAGATAACTGGTACCTTCCCCAACACCAGGCTACGTCCCTCTGGAGATAACTGGTACCTTCCCCAACACCAGGCTACGTCCCTCTGGAGATAACTGGTACCTTCCCCAACACCAGGCTACGTCCCTCTGGAGATAACTGGTACCTTCCCCAACACCAGGCTACGTCCCTCTGGAGATAACTGGTACCTTCCCCAACACCAGGCTACGTCCCCTCTGGAGATAACTGGTACCTTCCCCAACACCAGGCTACGTCCCTCTGGAGATAACTGGTACCTTCCCCAACACCAGGCTACGTCCCTCTGGAGTTAACTGGTACCTTCCCCAACACCAGGCTACGTCCCTCTGGTGTTAACTGGTACCTTCCCCAACACCAGGCTACGCCCTCTGGAGATAACTGGTACCTTCCCCAACACCAGGCTACGTCCCTCTGGAGATAACTGGTACCTTCCCCAACACCAGGCTACGTCCCTCTGGAGATAACTGGTACCTTCCCCAACACCAGGCTACGTCCCTCTGGAGATAACTGGTACCTTCCCCAACACCAGGCTACGTCCCTCTGGAGATAACTGGTACCTTCCCCAACACCAGGCTACGTCCCTCTGGAGATAACTGGTACCTTCCCCAACACCAGGCTACGTCCCTCTGGAGTTAACTGGTACCTTCCCCAACACCAGGCTACGTCCCTCTGGAGTTAACTGGTACCTTCCCCAACACCAGGCTACGTCCCTCTGGAGTTAACTGGTACCTTCCCCAACACCAGGCTACGTCCCTCTGGAGTTAACTGGTACCTTCCCCAACACCAGGCTACGTCCCTCTGGAGTTAACTGGTACCTTCCCCAACACCAGGCTACGTCCCTCTGGAGTTAACTGGTACCAACAATATTGTTGTCATTCCATCAGGCTGTTGCTGATGGGGTGTGCATTACCCTGGTCAGTGGTTCAATAGATTCTTTAAAGAAAGATTTGGAAGGATGGCCCCACAAGAGTAAGGGACTTACGACTGACATTTCTTTGTAAAAGCGGGACAAGGTAGAAAATCTGTGACACATAGTAGAGGGTGAGTGTGTGTGTCTGTGACAGAGAGAGGTAGAGTGTTTGTGGCAGAGAGAGGGAGAGTGTTTGTGACAGAGAGAGGGAGAGAGTGTTTGTGACAGAGAGAGAGAGAGTGTGTTTGTGACAGAGAGAGGGAGAGAGTGTTTGTGACAGAGAGAGAGAGAGTGTTTGTGACAGAGAGAGAGAGAGTTTGTGACAGAGAGAGAGAGAGTGTTTGTGACAGAGAGAGGGAGAGTGTGTTTGTGGCAGAGAGAGAGAGAGTGTTTGTGACAGAGAGAGGGAGAGTGTGTTTGTGACAGAGAGAGAGAGAGTGTTTGTGACAGAAAGAGGGAGAGAGTGTTTGTGACAGAGAGAGGGAGAGAGTTAGTGACAGAGAGAGAGAGAGTGTGTTTGTGACAGAGAGATAGAGAGTGTTTGTGACAGAGAGAGGGAGAGAGTGTTTGTGACAGAGAGAGAGAGAGTGTTTGTGACAGAGAGAGAGAGAGTTTGTGACAGAGAGAGAGAGAGTGTTTGTGACAGAGAGAGGGAGAGAGTTTGTGACAGAGAGAGAGAGAGTTTGTGACAGAGAGAGAGAGAGAGTGTTTGTGACAGAGAGAGGGAGAGTGTGTTTGTGGCAGAGAGAGAGAGAGTGTTTGTGACAGAGAGAGGGAGAGTGTGTTTGTGACAGAGAGAGAGAGAGTGTTTGTGACAGAAAGAGGGAGAGAGTGTTTGTGACAGAGAGAGGGAGAGAGTTTGTGACAGAGAGAGAGAGAGTTTGTGACAGAGAGAGAGAGAGTGTTTGTGACAGAGAGAGGGAGAGTGTGTTTGTGGCAGAGAGAGAGAGAGTGTTTGTGACAGAGAGAGGGAGAGTGTGTTTGTGACAGAGAGAGAGAGAGTGTTTGTGACAGAAAGAGGGAGAGAGTGTTTGTGACAGAGAGAGGGAGAGAGTTTGTGACAGAGAGAGAGAGAGTTTGTGACGGAGAGGAAGAGTGTGTTTGTGACAGAGAGAGAGAGTGTTTGTGACAGAGAGAGGGAGAGTGTGTTTGTGACAGAGAGAGGGAGAGTGTGTTTGTGGCAGAGAGAGTGCTTGTGACAGAGAGAGGGAGAGAGTGTTTGTGGCAGAGAGAGAGAGAGTGCTTGTGACAGAGAGAGGGAGAGAGTTAGTGACAGAGAGAGTGAGAGCGTTTGTGACAGAGAGGGGGGGAGTGTTTGTGACTGACAGAGAGGGAGAGTGTGTTTGTGACATTGCTGGAAATATATGAATCCACTTTGGTGTCAGTCACTTTGATGTTGGACTGTGTCAGCATAATGGAGATGTCCTGTAGTTTAACATGCCTAATGACTGATGTCCTGTAGTTTAACAGGCCTAATGACTGATGTCCTGTAGTTTAACATGCCTAATGATTGACTGATGTCCTGTAGTTTAACAGGCCTAATGACTGATGTCCTGTAGTTTAACATGCCTAATGACTGATGTCCTGTAGTTTAACAGGCCTAATGACTGATGTCCTGTAGTTTAACATGCCTAATGACTGATGTCCTGTAGTTTAACAGGCCTAATGACTGATGTCCTGTAGTTTAACAGGTCTAATGATTGACTGATGTCCTGTAGTTTAACAGGCCTAATGATTGATGTCCTGTAGTTTAACAGGCCTAATGACTGATGTCCTGTAGTTTAACAGGCCTAATGACTGATTGATCTCCTGTAGTTTAACAGGCCTAATGATTGATGTCCTGTAGTTTAACAGGCCTAATGATTGATGTCCTGTAGTTTAACAGGCCTAATGATTGACTGATGTCCTGTAGTTTAACAGGTCTAATGACTGATTGATCTCCTGTAGTTTAACAGGCCTAATGATTGATGTCCTGTAGTTTAACAGGCCTAATGACTGATTGATCTCCTGTAGTTTAACAGGCCTAATGATTGATGTCCTGTAGTTTAACAGGCCTAATGACTGATGTCCTGTAGTTTAACAGGCCTAATGACTGATGTCCTGTAGTTTAACAGGCCTAATGACTGATTGATCTCCTGTAGTTTAACAGGCCTAATGATTGATGTCCTGTAGTTTAACAGGCCTAATGATTGACTGATGTCCTGTAGTTTAACAGGCCTAATGATTGATGTCCTGTAGTTTAACAGGCCTAATGATTGATGTCCTGTAGTTTAACAGGCCTAATGATTGATGTCCTGTAGTTTAACAGGCCTAATGATTGATGTCCTGTAGTTGAACAGGCCTAATGACTGACTGATGTCCTGTAGTTTAACAGGCCTAATGACTGATGTCCTGTAGTTTAACAGGTCTAATGACTGATGTCCTGTAGTTTAACAGGCCTAATGACTGATGTCCTGTAGTTTAACAGGCCTAATGACTGATGTCCTGTAGTTTAACAGGTCTAATGACTGATGTCCTGTAGTTTAACAGGCCTAATGACTGATGTCCTGTAGTTTAACAGGTCTAATGATTGATGTCCTGTAGTTTAACAGGCCTAATGATTGACTGATGTCCTGTAGTTTAACAGGCCTAATGATTGACTGATGTCCTGTAGTTTAACAGGCCTAATGACTGATGTCCTGTAGTTTAACAGGCCTAATGACTGATGTCCTGTAGTTTAACAGGCCTAATGATTGACTGATGTCCTGTAGTTTAACAGGCCTAATGACTGATGTCCTGTAGTTTAACAGGTCTAATGACTGACTGATGTCCTGTAGTTTAACAGGTCTAATGACTGATGTCCTGTAGTTTAACAGGCCTAATGACTGATGTCCTGTAGTTTAACAGGCCTAATGACTGATGTCCTGTAGTTTAACAGGCCTAATGATTGATGTCCTGTAGTTTAACAGGCCTAATGACTGATGTCCTGTAGTTTAACAGGCCTAATGATTGATGTCCTGTAGTTTAACAGGCCTAATGACTGATGTCCTGTAGTTTAACAGGCCTAATGACTGATTGATCTCCTGTAGTTTAACAGGCCTAATGATTGATGTCCTGTAGTTTAACAGGCCTAATGATTGACTGATGTCCTGTAGTTTAACAGGCCTAATGATTGATGTCCTGTAGTTTAACAGGCCTAATTATTGATGTCCTGTAGTTTAACAGGCCTAATGATTGATGTCCTGTAGTTTAACAGGCCTAATGATTGATGTCCTGTAGTTGAACAGGCCTAATGACTGACTGATGTCCTGTAGTTTAACAGGCCTAATGACTGATGTCCTGTAGTTTAACAGGTCTAATGACTGATGTCCTGTAGTTTAACAGGCCTAATGACTGATGTCCTGTAGTTTAACAGGCCTAATGACTGATGTCCTGTAGTTTAACAGGACTAATGATTGACTGATGTCCTGTAGTTTAACAGGCCTAATGATTGATGTCCTGTAGTTTAACAGGCCTAATGATTGATGTCCTGTAGTTGAACAGGCCTAATGACTGACTGATGTCCTGTAGTTTAACAGGCCTAATGACTGATGTCCTGTAGTTTAACAGGTCTAATGACTGATGTCCTGTAGTTTAACAGGCCTAATGACTGATGTCCTGTAGTTTAACAGGACTAATGATTGACTGATGTCCTGTAGTTTAACAGGCCTAATGATTGATGTCCTGTAGTTTAACAGGCCTAATGACTGATGTCCTGTAGTTTAACAGGCCTAATGACTGATTGATCTCCTGTAGTTTAACAGGCCTAATGATTGATGTCCTGTAGTTTAACAGGCCTAATGATTGACTGATGTCCTGTAGTTTAACAGGCCTAATGATTGATGTCCTGTAGTTTAACAGGTCTAATGATTGATGTCCTGTAGTTTAACAGGCCTAATGATTGATGTCCTGTAGTTTAACAGGCCTAATGATTGATGTCCTGTAGTTTAACAGGCCTAATGATTGATGTCTTGTAGTTTTACAGGCCTAATGATTGATGTCCTGTAGTTTAACAGCCCTAATGATTGATGTCCTGTAGTTTAACAGGCCTAATGACTGATGTCCTGTAGTTTAACAGGCCTAATGACTGATGTCCTGTAGTTTAACAGGCCTAATGACTGACTGATGTCCTGTAGTTTAACAGGACTAATGATTGACTGATGTCCTGTAGTTTAACAGGCCTAATGATTGACTGATGTCCTGTAGTTTAACAGGCCTAATGACTGATGTCCTGTAGTTTAACAGGTCTAATGATTGACTGATGTCCTGTAGTTTAACAGGCCTAATGACTGATGTCCTGTAGTTTAACAGGCCTAATGACTGACTGATGTCCTGTAGTTTAACAGGACTAATGATTGACTGATGTCCTGTAGTTTAACAGGCCTAATGACTGATGTCCTGTAGTTTAACAGGCCTAATGACTGATGTCCTGTAGTTTAACAGGCCTAATGACTGACTGATGTCCTGTAGTTTAACAGGCCTAATGATTGATGTCCTGTAGTTTAACAGGCCTAATGATTGACTGATGTCCTGTAGTTTAACAGGCCTAATGACTGATTGATGTCCTGTAGTTTAACAGGCCTAATGATTGATGTCCTGTAGTTTAACAGGTCTAATGACTGACTGATGTCCTGTAGTTTAACAGGCCTAATGACTGATGTCCTGTAGTTTAACAGGCCTAATGACTGATGTCCTGTAGTTTAACAGGCCTAATGATTGATGTCCTGTAGTTTAACAGGCCTAATGACTGATGTCCTGTAGTTTAACAGGCCTAATGACTGATGTCCTGTAGTTTAACAGGCCTAATGACTGATGTCCTGTAGTTTAACAGGCCTAATGACTGATGTCCTGTAGTTTAACAGGCCTAATGACTGATGTCCTGTAGTTTAACAGGCCTAATGACTGATGTCCTGTAGTTTAACAGGCCTAATGATTGATGTCCTGTAGTTTAACAGGTCTAATGACTGATGTCCTGTAGTTTAACAGGCCTAATGACTGACTGATGTCCTGTAGTTTAACAGGCCTAATGACTGATGTCCTGTAGTTTAACAGGCCTAATGACTGACTGATGTCCTGTAGTTTAACAGGCCTAATGACTGATCTCCTGTAGTTTAACAGGCCTAATGATTGATGTCCTGTAGTTTAACAGGCCTAATGATTGATGTCCTGTAGTTTAACAGGCCTAATGACTGATGTCCTGTAGTTTAACAGGTCTAAAGACTGACTGATGTCCTGTAGTTTAACAGGCCTAATGACTGATGTCCTGTAGTTTAACAGGCCTAATGATTGATGTCCTGTAGTTTAACAGGCCTAATGACTGATGTCCTGTAGTTTAACAGGCCTAATGACTGACTGATGTCCTGTAGTTTAACAGGCCTAATGACTGATGTCCTGTAGTTTAACAGGCCTAATGATTGACTGATGTCCTGTAGTTTAACAGGCCTAATGACTGATTGATGTCCTGTAGTTTAACAGGCCTAATGATTGATGTCCTGTAGTTTAACAGGTCTAATGACTGACTGATGTCCTGTAGTTTAACAGGCCTAATGACTGATGTCCTGTAGTTTAACAGGCCTAATGACTGATGTCCTGTAGTTTAACAGGCCTAATGATTGATGTCCTGTAGTTTAACAGGCCTAATGACTGATGTCCTGTAGTTTAACAGGCCTAATGACTGATGTCCTGTAGTTTAACAGGCCTAATGACTGATGTCCTGTAGTTTAACAGGCCTAATGACTGATGTCCTGTAGTTTAACAGGCCTAATGACTGATGTCCTGTAGTTTAACAGGCCTAATGACTGATGTCCTGTAGTTTAACAGGCCTAATGACTGATGTCCTGTAGTTTAACAGGCCTAATGACTGATGTCCTGTAGTTTAACAGGTCTAATGACTGACTGATGTCCTGTAGTTTAACAGGCCTAATGACTGATGTCCTGTAGTTTAACAGGCCTAATGACTGACTGATGTCCTGTAGTTTAACAGGCCTAATGACTGATCTCCTGTAGTTTAACAGGCCTAATGATTGATGTCCTGTAGTTTAACAGGCCTAATGATTGATGTCCTGTAGTTTAACAGGCCTAATGACTGATGTCCTGTAGTTTAACAGGCCTAAAGACTGACTGATGTCCTGTAGTTTAACAGGCCTAATGACTGATGTCCTGTAGTTTAACAGGCCTAATGATTGATGTCCTGTAGTTTAACAGGCCTAATGACTGATGTCCTGTAGTTTAACAGGCCTAATGACTGATGTCCTGTAGTTTAACAGGCCTAATGACTGATGTCCTGTAGTTTAACAGGCCTAATGACTGATGTCCTGTAGTTTAACAGGTCTAATGACTGATGTCCTGTAGTTTAACAGGCCTAATGACTGATGTCCTGTAGTTTAACAGGCCTAATGACTGATTGATGTCCTGTAGTTTAACAGGCCTAATGATTGACTGATGTCCTGTAGTTTAACAGGCCTAATGACTGACTGATGTCCTGTAGTTTAACAGGCCTAATGATTGACTGATGTCCTGTAGTTTAACAGGCCTAATGACTGATGTCCTGTAGTTTAACAGGCCTAATGACTGATGTCCTGTAGTTTAACAGGTCTAATGACTGATGTCCTGTAGTTTAACAGGCCTAATGACTGATGTCCTGTAGTTTAACAGGCATAATAACTTACTGATGTCCTGTAGTTTAACAGGTCTAATGACTGACTGATGTCCTGTAGTTTAACAGGCCTAATGACTGATTGATGTCCTGTAGTTTAACAGGCCTAATGATTGACTGATGTCCTGTAGTTTAACAGGCCTAATGACTGATTGATGTCCTGTAGTTTAACAGGCCTAATGATTGACTGATGTCCTGTAGTTTAACAGGCCTAATGACTGATGTCCTGTAGTTTAACAGGCCTAATGACTGATGTCCTGTAGTTTAACAGGTCTAATGACTGATGTCCTGTAGTTTAACAGGCCTAATGACTGATGTCCTGTAGTTTAACAGGCCTAATGACTGACTGATGTCCTGTAGTTTAACAGGTCTAATGACTGACTGATGTCCTGTAGTTTAACAGGCCTAATGATTGACTGATGTCCTGTAGTTTAACAGGCCTAATGATTGATGTCCTGTAGTTTAACAGGTCTAATGATTGACTGATGTCCTGTAGTTTAACAGGCCTAATGACTGATGTCCTGTAGTTTAACAGGCCTAATGACTGATGTCCTGTAGTTTAACAGGCCTAATGACTGACTGATGTCCTGTAGTTTAACAGGTCTAATGATTGACTGATGTCCTGTAGTTTAACAGGCCTAATGACTGATGTCCTGTAGTTTAACAGGCCTAATGATTGATGTCCTGTAGTTTAACAGGCCTAATGACTGATGTCCTGTAGTTTAACAGGCCTAATGATTGACTGATGTCCTGTAGTTTAACAGGCCTAATGACTGACTGATGTCTTGTAGTTTAACAGGTCTAATGATTGATGTCCTGTAGTTTAACAGGCCTAATGACTGATTGATGTCCTGTACTTTAACTGGCCTAATGATTGACTGATGTCCTGTAGTTTAACAGGCCTAATGACTGACTGATGTCCTGTAGTTTAACAGGCCTAATGATTGACTGATGTCCTGTAGTTTAACAGGCCTAATGACTGATGTCCTGTAGTTTAACAGGCCTAATGACTGATGTCCTGTAGTTTAACAGGCCTAATGACTGATGTCCTGTAGTTTAACAGGCCTAATGATTGATCTCCTGTAGTTTAACAGGTCTAATGATTGACTGATGTCCTGTAGTTTAACAGGCCTAATGACTGATGTCCTGTAGTTTAACAGGCCTAATGACTGATGTCCTGTAGTTTAACAGGCCTAATGATTGATGTCCTGTAGTTTAACAGGTCTAATGATTGACTGATGTCCTGTAGTTTAACAGGCCTAATGACTGATGTCCTGTAGTTTAACAGGTCTAATGATTGATGTCCTGTAGTTTAACAGGCCTAATGACTGATGTCCTGTAGTTTAACAGGTCTAATGATTGATGTCCTGTAGTTTAACAGGACTAATGACTGATGTCCTGTAGTTTAACAGGCCTAATGATTGATCTCCTGTAGTTTAACAGGTCTAATGATTGACTGATGTCCTGTAGTTTAACAGGTCTAATGATTGACTGATGTCCTGTAGTTTAACAGGCCTAATGATTGACTGATGTCCTGTAGTTTAACAGGCCTAATGACTGATGTCCTGTAGTTTAACAGGCCTAGTGACTGATGTCCTGTAGTTTAACAGGTCTAATGATTGACTGATGTCCTGTAGTTTAACAGGTCTAATGACTGATGTCCTGTAGTTTAACAGACCTAATGACTGACGTCCTGTAGTTTAACAGGCCTAATGATTGATCTCCTGTAGTTTAACAGGTCTAATGATTGACTGATGTCCTGTAGTTTAACAGGTCTAATGACTGATGTCCTGTAGTTTAACAGACCTAATGACTAATGTCCTGTAGTTTAACAGGCCTAATGACTGATGTCCTGTAGTTTAACAGGCCTAATGATTGATGTCCTGTAGTTTAACAGTAATAATGATTGACTGATGTCCTGTTGTTTAACAGGCCTAATGATTGATGTCCTGTAGTTTAACAGGTCTAATGATTGATGTCCTGTAGTTTAACAGGCCTAATGATTGATGTCCTGTAGTTTAACAGGCCTAATGACTGATGTCCTGTAGTTTAACAGGCCTAATGATTGATGTCCTGTAGTTTAACAGGCCTAATGATTGATGTCCTGTAGTTTAACAGGCCTAATGACTGATGTCCTGTAGTTTAACAGGCCTAATGACTGATGTCCTGTAGTTTAACAGGTCTAATGATTGACTGATGTCCTGTAGTTTAACAGGCCTAATGACTGATGTCCTGTAGTTTAACAGGTCTAATGACTGATGTCCTGTAGTTTAACAGGCCTAATGACTGACTGATGTCCTGTATTTTAACAGGCCTAATGATTGACTGATGTCCTGTAGTTTAACAGGCCTAATGACTGATGTCCTGTAGTTTAACAGGTCTAATGATTGACTGATGTCCTGTAGTTTAACAGGCCTAATGACTGATGTCCTGTAGTTTAACAGGCCTAATGATTGATGTCCTGTAGTTTAACAGGCCTAATGATTGATGTCCTGTAGTTTAACAGGCCTAATGATTGACTGATGTCCTGTAGTTTAACAGGCCTAATGACTGACTGATGTCATGTAATTTAACTGGCCTAATGATTGACTGATGTCTTGTAGTTTAACAGGTCTAATGATTGATGTCCTGTAGTTTAACAGGCCTAATGATTGACTGATGTCCTGTAGTTTAACAGGCCTAATGACTGACTGATGTCCTGTAGTTTAACTGGCCTAATGATTGACTGATGTCCTGTAGTTTAACAGGCCTAATGACTGATGTCCTGTAGTTTAACAGGCCTAATGACTGATGTCCTGTAGTTTAACAGGTCTAATGACTGATGTCCTGTAGTTTAACAGGCCTAATGATTGACTGATGTCCTGTAGTTTAACAGGTCTAATGATTGATGTCCTGTAGTTTAACAGGCCTAATGATTGACTGATGTCCTGTAGTTTAACAGGCCTAATGACTGACTGATGTCCTGTAGTTTAACTGGCCTAATGATTGACTGATGTCCTGTAGTTTAACAGGCCTAATGACTGATGTCCTGTAGTTTAACAGGCCTAATGACTGATGTCCTGTAGTTTAACAGGCCTAATGACTGATGTCCTGTAGTTTAACAGGCCTAATGACTGATGTCCTGTAGTTTAACAGGCCTAATGACTGATCTCCTGTAGTTTAACAGGTCTAATGATTGACTGATGTCCTGTAGTTTAACAGGCCTAATGACTGATGTCCTGTAGTTTAACAGGTCTAATGACTGATGTCCTGTAGTTTAACAGGCCTAATGATTGATGTCCTGTAGTTTAACAGGCCTAATGATTGATGTCCTGTAGTTTAACAGGTCTAATGATTGACTGATGTCCTGTAGTTTAACAGGTCTAATGATTGACTGATGTCCTGTAGTTTAACAGGCCTAATGACTGATGTCCTGTAGTTTAACAGGCCTAATGACTGATCTCCTGTAGTTTAACAGGTCTAATGATTGACTGATGTCCTGTAGTTTAACAGGTCTAATGACTGATGTCCTGTAGTTTAACAGACATGATGACTAATGTCCTGTAGTTTAACAGGCCTAATGACTGATGTCCTGTAGTTTAACAGGCCTAATGATTGATGTCCTGTAGTTTAACAGTAATAATGATTGACTGATGTCCTGTAGTTTAACTGGCCTAATGATTGACTGATGTCCTGTAGTTTAACAGGCCTAATGACTGATGTCCTGTAGTTTAACAGGCCTAATGACTGATGTCCTGTAGTTTAACAGGTCTAATGACTGATGTCCTGTAGTTTAACAGGCCTAATGATTGACTGATGTCCTGTAGTTTAACAGGTCTAATGATTGATGTCCTGTAGTTTAACAGGCCTAATGATTGACTGATGTCCTGTAGTTTAACAGGCCTAATGACTGACTGATGTCCTGTAGTTTAACTGGCCTAATGATTGACTGATGTCCTGTAGTTTAACAGGCCTAATGACTGATGTCCTGTAGTTTAACAGGCCTAATGACTGATGTCCTGTAGTTTAACAGGCCTAATGACTGATGTCCTGTAGTTTAACAGGCCTAATGACTGATGTCCTGTAGTTTAACAGGCCTAATGATTGATCTCCTGTAGTTTAACAGGTCTAATGATTGACTGATGTCCTGTAGTTTAACAGGCCTAATGACTGATGTCCTGTAGTTTAACAGGTCTAATGACTGATGTCCTGTAGTTTAACAGGCCTAATGACTGATGTCCTGTAGTTTAACAGGCCTAATGATTGATGTCCTGTAGTTTAACAGGTCTAATGATTGACTGATGTCCTGTAGTTTAACAGGTCTAATGATTGACTGATGTCCTGTAGTTTAACAGGCCTAATGACTGATGTCCTGTAGTTTAACAGGCCTAATGATTGATCTCCTGTAGTTTAACAGGTCTAATGATTGACTGATGTCCTGTAGTTTAACAGGTCTAATGATTGACTGATGTCCTGTAGTTTAACAGTCCTGATGACTAATGTCCTGTAGTTTAACAGGCCTAATGACTGATGTCCTGTAGTTTAACAGGCCTAATGATTGATGTCCTGTAGTTTAACAGTAATAATGATTGACTGATGTCCTGTAGTTTAACAGGCCTAATGATTGATTTCCTGTAGTTTAACAATTCTAATGATTGATGTCCTGTAGTTTAACAGGCCTAATGATTGATGTCCTGTAGTTTAACAGGCCTAATGATTGATGTCCTGTAGTTTAACAGGCCTAATGACTGATGTCCTGTAGTTTAACAGGCCTAATGACTGATGTCCTGTAGTTTAACAGGTCTAATGATTGACTGATGTCCTGTAGTTTAACAGGCCTAATGATTGACTGATGTCCTGTAGTTTAACAGGACTAATGACTGATGTCCTGTAGTTTAACAGGCCTAATGACTGACTGATGTCCTGTAGTTTAACAGGACTAATGATTGACTGATGTCCTGTAGTTTAACAGGCCTAATGATTGATGTCCTGTAGTTTAACAGGCCTAATGACTGATGTCCTGTAGTTTAACAGGCCTAATGATTGACTGATGTCCTGTAGTTTAACAGGTCTAATGACTGACTGATGTCCTGTAGTTTAACAGGCCTAATGATTGATGTCCTGTAGTTTAACAGGTCTAATGACTGACTGATGTCCTGTAGTTTAACAGGCCTAATGACTGATGTCCTGTAGTTTAACAGGCCTAATGACTGATGTCCTGTAGTTTAACAGGCCTAATATTTGATGTCCTGTAGTTTAACAGGCCTAATGACTGACTGATGTCCTGTAGTTTAACAGGCCTAATGACTGATGTCCTGTAGTTTAACAGGTCTAATGACTGATGTCCTGTAGTTTAACAGGCCTAATGACTGATGTCCTGTAGTTTAACAGGCCTAATGACTGATTGATGTCCTGTAGTTTAACAGGCCTAATGATTGACTGATGTCCTGTAGTTTAACAGGCCTAATGATTGATGTCCTGTAGTTTAACAGGCCTAATGATTGATGTCCTGTAGTTTAACAGGCCTAATGACTGATGTCCTGTAGTTTAACAGGCCTAATGACTGATGTCCTGTAGTTTAACAGGTCTAATGATTGACTGATGGCCTGTAGTTTAACAGGCCTAATGACTGATGTCCTGTAGTTTAACAGGTCTAATGACTGATGTCCTGTAGTTTAACAGGCCTAATGACTGACTGATGTCCTGTATTTTAACAGGTCTAATGATTGACTGATGTCCTGTAGTTTAACAGGCCTAATGACTGATGTCCTGTAGTTTAACAGGTCTAATGATTGACTGATGTCCTGTAGTTTAACAGGCCTAATGACTGATGTCCTGTAGTTTAACAGGCCTAATGATTGATGTCCTGTAGTTTAACAGGCCTAATGATTGACTGATGTCCTGTAGTTTAACAGGCCTAATGATTGACTGATGTCCTGTAGTTTAACAGGCCTAATGACTGACTGATGTCATGTAATTTAACTGGCCTAATGATTGACTGATGTCCTGTAGTTTAACAGGTCTAATGATTGATGTCCTGTAGTTTAACAGGCCTAATGACTGATTGATGTCCTGTAATTTAACAGGCCTAATGATTGACTGATGTCCTGTAGTTTAACAGGCCTAATGATTGACTGATGTCCTGTAGTTTAACAGGCCTAATGACTGATGTCCTGTAGTTTAACAGGCCTAATGACTGATGTCCTGTAGTTTAACAGGTCTAATGACTGATGTCCTGTAGTTTAACAGGCCTAATGATTGACTGATGTCCTGTAGTTTAACAGGTCTAATGATTGATGTCCTGTAGTTTAACAGGCCTAATGACTGATTGATGTCCTGTAATTTAACAGGCCTAATGATTGACTGATGTCCTGTAGTTTAACAGGCCTAATGATTGACTGATGTCCTGTAGTTTAACAGGTCTAATGACTGATGTCCTGTAGTTTAACAGGCCTAATGACTGATGTCCTGTAGTTTAACAGGCCTAATGACTGATGTCCTGTAGTTTAACAGGCCTAATGACTGATGTCCTGTAGTTTAACAGGCCTAATGATTGATCTCCTGTAGTTTAACAGGCCTAATGATTGACTGATGTCCTGTAGTTTAACAGGCCTAATGACTGATGTCCTGTAGTTTAACAGGTCTAATGACTGATGTCCTGTAGTTTAACAGGCCTAATGATTGATGTCCTGTAGTTTAACAGGCCTAATGATTGATGTCCTGTAGTTTAACAGGTCTAATGATTGACTGATGTCCTGTAGTTTAACAGGCCTAATGATTGACTGATGTCCTGTAGTTTAACAGGCCTAATGACTGATGTCCTGTAGTTTAACAGGCCTAATGATTGATCTCCTGTAGTTTAACAGGTCTAATGATTGACTGATGTCCTGTAGTTTAACAGGCCTAATGACTGATGTCCTGTAGTTTAACAGGCATGATGACTAATGTCCTGTAGTTTAACAGGCCTAATGACTGATGTCCTGTAGTTTAACAGGCCTAATGATTGATGTCCTGTAGTTTAACAGTAATAATGATTGACTGATGTCCTGTAGTTTAACAGGCCTAATGATTGACTGATGTCCTGTAGTTTAACAGGCCTAATGACTGATGTCCTGTAGTTTAACAGGCCTAATGACTGATGTCCTGTAGTTTAACAGGTCTAATGACTGATGTCCTGTAGTTTAACAGGCCTAATGATTGACTGATGTCCTGTAGTTTAACAGGCCTAATGACTGATGTCCTGTAGTTTAACAGGCCTAATGATTGACTGATGTCCTGTAGTTTAACAGGCCTAATGACTGACTGATGTCCTGTAGTTTAACAGGCCTAATGATTGACTGATGTCCTGTAGTTTAACAGGCCTAATGACTGATGTCCTGTAGTTTAACAGGCCTAATGACTGATGTCCTGTAGTTTAACAGGCCTAATGACTGATGTCCTGTAGTTTAACAGGCCTAATGACTGATGTCCTGTAGTTTAACAGGCCTAATGATTGATCTCCTGTAGTTTAACAGGTCTAATGATTGACTGATGTCCTGTAGTTTAACATGCCTAATGACTGATGTCCTGTAGTTTAACAGGTCTAATGACTGATGTCCTGTAGTTTAACAGGCCTAATGATTGATGTCCTGTAGTTTAACAGGCCTAATGATTGATGTCCTGTAGTTTAACAGGTCTAATGATTGACTGATGTCCTGTAGTTTAACAGGTCTAATGATTGACTGATGTCCTGTAGTTTAACAGGCCTAATGACTGATGTCCTGTAGTTTAACAGGCCTAATGATTGATCTCCTGTAGTTTAACAGGTCTAATGATTGACTGATGTCCTGTAGTTTAACAGGTCTAATGACTGATGTCCTGTAGTTTAACAGACCTGATGACTAATGTCCTGTAGTTTAACAGGCCTAATGACTGATGTCCTGTAGTTTAACAGGCCTAATGATTGATGTCCTGTAGTTTAACAGTAATAATGATTGACTGATGTCCTGTAGTTTAACAGGCCTAATGATTGATTTCCTGTAGTTTAACAATTCTAATGATTGATGTCCTGTAGTTTAACAGGCCTAATGATTGATGTCCTGTAGTTTAACAGGCCTAATGATTGATGTCCTGTAGTTTAACAGGCCTAATGACTGATGTCCTGTAGTTTAACAGGCCTAATGACTGATGTCCTGTAGTTTAACAGGTCTAATGATTGACTGATGTCCTGTAGTTTAACAGGTCTAATGATTGACTGATGTCCTGTAGTTTAACAGGACTAATGACTGATGTCCTGTAGTTTAACAGGCCTAATGACTGACTGATGTCCTGTAGTTTAACAGGACTAATGATTGACTGATGTCCTGTAGTTTAACAGGCCTAATGATTGATGTCCTGTAGTTTAACAGGCCTAATGACTGATGTCCTGTAGTTTAACAGGCCTAATGATTGACTGATGTCCTGTAGTTTAACAGGTCTAATGACTGACTGATGTCCTGTAGTTTAACAGGCCTAATGATTGATGTCCTGTAGTTTAACAGGTCTAATGACTGACTGATGTCCTGTAGTTTAACAGGCCTAATGACGGATGTCCTGTAGTTTAACAGGCCTAATGACTGATGTCCTGTAGTTTAACAGGCCTAATATTTGATGTCCTGTAGTTTAACAGGCCTAATGACTGACTGATGTCCTGTAGTTTAACAGGCCTAATGACTGATGTCCTGTAGTTTAACAGGTCTAATGACTGATGTCCTGTAGTTTAACAGGCCTAATGACTGATGTCCTGTAGTTTAACAGGCCTAATGACTGATTGATGTCCTGTAGTTTAACAGGCCTAATGATTGACTGATGTCCTGTAGTTTAACAGGCCTAATGACTGATGTCCTGTAGTTTAACAGGCCTAATGATTGATGTCCTGTAGTTTAACAGGCCTAATGACTGATGTCCTGTAGTTTAACAGGCCTAATGACTGATGTCCTGTAGTTTAACAGGTCTAATGATTGACTGATGTCCTGTAGTTTAACAGGCCTAATGACTGATGTCCTGTAGTTTAACAGGTCTAATGACTGATGTCCTGTAGTTTAACAGGCCTAATGACTGACTGATGTCCTGTAGTTTAACAGGTCTAATGATTGACTGATGTCCTGTAGTTTAACAGGCCTAATGACTGATGTCCTGTAGTTTAACAGGTCTAATGATTGACTGATGTCCTGTAGTTTAACAGGCCTAATGACTGATGTCCTGTAGTTTAACAGGCCTAATGATTGATGTCCTGTAGTTTAACAGGCCTAATGATTGATGTCCTGTAGTTTAACAGGCCTAATGATTGACTGATGTCCTGTAGTTTAACAGGCCTAATGACTGACTGATGTCATGTAATTTAACTGGCCTAATGATTGACTGATGTCTTGTAGTTTAACAGGCCTAATGATTGATGTCCTGTAGTTTAACAGGCCTAATGATTGACTGATGTCCTGTAGTTTAACAGGCCTAATGACTGACTGATGTCCTGTAGTTTAACTGGCCTAATGATTGACTGATGTCCTGTAGTTTAACAGGCCTAATGACTGATGTCCTGTAGTTTAACAGGCCTAATGACTGATGTCCTGTAGTTTAACAGGTCTAATGACTGATGTCCTGTAGTTTAACAGGCCTAATGATTGACTGATGTCCTGTAGTTTAACAGGTCTAATGATTGATGTCCTGTAGTTTAACAGGCCTAATGATTGACTGATGTCCTGTAGTTTAACAGGCCTAATGACTGACTGATGTCCTGTAGTTTAACTGGCCTAATGATTGACTGATGTCCTGTAGTTTAACAGGCCTAATGACTGATGTCCTGTAGTTTAACAGGCCTAATGACTGATGTCCTGTAGTTTAACAGGCCTAATGACTGATGTCCTGTAGTTTAACAGGCCTAATGACTGATGTCCTGTAGTTTAACAGGCCTAATGACTGATCTCCTGTAGTTTAACAGGCCTAATGATTGACTGATGTCCTGTAGTTTAACATGCCTAATGACTGATGTCCTGTAGTTTAACAGGTCTAATGACTGATGTCCTGTAGTTTAACAGGCCTAATGACTGATGTCCTGTAGTTTAACAGGCCTAATGATTGATGTCCTGTAGTTTAACAGGTCTAATGATTGACTGATGTCCTGTAGTTTAACAGGTCTAATGATTGACTGATGTCCTGTAGTTTAACAGGCCTAATGACTGATGTCCTGTAGTTTAACAGGCCTAATGATTGATCTCCTGTAGTTTAACAGGTCTAATGATTGACTGATGTCCTGTAGTTTAACAGGTCTAATGACTGATGTCCTGTAGTTTAACAGACATGATGACTAATGTCCTGTAGTTTAACAGGCCTAATGACTGATGTCCTGTAGTTTAACAGGCCTAATGATTGATGTCCTGTAGTTTAACAGTAATAATGATTGACTGATGTCCTGTAGTTTAACTGGCCTAATGATTGACTGATGTCCTGTAGTTTAACAGGCCTAATGACTGATGTCCTGTAGTTTAACAGGCCTAATGACTGATGTCCTGTAGTTTAACAGGCCTAATGACTGATGTCCTGTAGTTTAACAGGCCTAATGATTGACTGATGTCCTGTAGTTTAACAGGCCTAATGACTGATGTCCTGTAGTTTAACAGGCCTAATGATTGACTGATGTCCTGTAGTTTAACAGGCCTAATGACTGACTGATGTCCTGTAGTTTAACTGGCCTAATGATTGACTGATGTCCTGTAGTTTAACAGGCCTAATGACTGATGTCCTGTAGTTTAACAGGCCTAATGACTGATGTCCTGTAGTTTAACAGGCCTAATGACTGATGTCCTGTAGTTTAACAGGCCTAATGACTGATGTCCTGTAGTTTAACAGGCCTAATGACTGATGTCCTGTAGTTTAACAGGCCTAATGATTGACTGATGTCCTGTAGTTTAACAGGCCTAATGACTGATGTCCTGTAGTTTAACAGGTCTAATGACTGATGTCCTGTAGTTTAACAGGCCTAATGATTGATGTCCTGTAGTTTAACAGGCCTAATGATTGATGTCCTGTAGTTTAACAGGCCTAATGATTGACTGATGTCCTGTAGTTTAACAGGTCTAATGATTGACTGATGTCCTGTAGTTTAACAGGCCTAATGACTGATGTCCTGTAGTTTAACAGGCCTAATGATTGATCTCCTGTAGTTTAACAGGTCTAATGATTGACTGATGTCCTGTAGTTTAACAGGTCTAATGACTGATGTCCTGTAGTTTAACAGACCTAATGACTAATGTCCTGTAGTTTAACAGGCCTAATGACTGATGTCCTGTAGTTTAACAGGCCTAATGATTGATGTCCTGTAGTTTAACAGTAATAATGATTGACTGATGTCCTGTAGTTTAACAGGCCTAATGATTGATGTCCTGTAGTTTAACAGGTCTAATGATTGATGTCCTGTAGTTTAACAGGCCTAATGACTGATGTCCTGTAGTTTAACAGGCCTAATGACTGATGTCCTGTAGTTTAACAGGCCTAATGACTGATGTCCTGTAGTTTAACAGGCCTAATGACTGATGTCCTGTAGTTTAACAGGTCTAATGATTGACTGATGTCCTGTAGTTTAACAGGTCTAATGATTGACTGATGTCCTGTAGTTTAACAGGACTAATGACTGATGTCCTGTAGTTTAACAGGCCTAATGACTGACTGATGTCCTGTAGTTTAACAGGACTAATGATTGACTGATGTCCTGTAGTTTAACAGGCCTAATGATTGATGTCCTGTAGTTTAACAGGCCTAATGACTGATGTCCTGTAGTTTAACAGGTCTAATGATTGACTGATGTCCTGTAGTTTAACAGGCCTAATGACTGATGTCCTGTAGTTTAACAGGCCTAATGACTGATCTCCTGTAGTTTAACAGGTCTAATGATTGACTGATGTCCTGTAGTTTAACAGGTCTAATGACTGATGTCCTGTAGTTTAACAGACATGATGACTAATGTCCTGTAGTTTAACAGGCCTAATGACTGATGTCCTGTAGTTTAACAGGCCTAATGATTGATGTCCTGTAGTTTAACAGTAATAATGATTGACTGATGTCCTGTAGTTTAACAGGCCTAATGATTGACTGATGTCCTGTAGTTTAACAGGCCTAATGACTGATGTCCTGTAGTTTAACAGGCCTAATGACTGATGTCCTGTAGTTTAACAGGTCTAATGACTGATGTCCTGTAGTTTAACAGGCCTAATGATTGACTGATGTCCTGTAGTTTAACAGGTCTAATGATTGATGTCCTGTAGTTTAACAGGCCTAATGATTGACTGATGTCCTGTAGTTTAACAGGCCTAATGACTGACTGATGTCCTGTAGTTTAACTGGCCTAATGATTGACTGATGTCCTGTAGTTTAACAGGCCTAATGACTGATGTCCTGTAGTTTAACAGGCCTAATGACTGATGTCCTGTAGTTTAACAGGCCTAATGACTGATGTCCTGTAGTTTAACAGGCCTAATGACTGATGTCCTGTAGTTTAACAGGCCTAATGATTGATCTCCTGTAGTTTAACAGGTCTAATGATTGACTGATGTCCTGTAGTTTAACATGCCTAATGACTGATGTCCTGTAGTTTAACAGGTCTAATGACTGATGTCCTGTAGTTTAACAGGCCTAATGATTGATGTCCTGTAGTTTAACAGGCCTAATGATTGATGTCCTGTAGTTTAACAGGTCTAATGATTGACTGATGTCCTGTAGTTTAACAGGTCTAATGATTGACTGATGTCCTGTAGTTTAACAGGCCTAATGACTGATGTCCTGTAGTTTAACAGGCCTAATGATTGATCTCCTGTAGTTTAACAGGTCTAATGATTGACTGATGTCCTGTAGTTTAACAGGTCTAATGACTGATGTCCTGTAGTTTAACAGGCCTAATGACTGATGTCCTGTAGTTTAACAGGCCTAATGACTGATGTCCTGTAGTTTAACAGGCCTAATGATTGATGTCCTGTAGTTTAACAGTAATAATGATTGACTGATGTCCTGTAGTTTAACAGGCCTAATGACTGATTTCCTGTAGTTTAACAATTCTAATGATTGATGTCCTGTAGTTTAACAGGCCTAATGATTGATGTCCTGTAGTTTAACAGGCCTAATGACTGATGTCCTGTAGTTTAACAGGCCTAATGACTGATGTCCTGTAGTTTAACAGGCCTAATGACTGATGTCCTGTAGTTTAACAGGTCTAATGATTGACTGATGTCCTGTAGTTTAACAGGTCTAATGATTGACTGATGTCCTGTAGTTTAACAGGCCTAATGACTGATGTCCTGTAGTTTAACAGGCCTAATGACTGACTGATGTCCTGTAGTTTAACAGGTCTAATGATTGACTGATGTCCTGTAGTTTAACAGGCCTAATGACTGATGTCCTGTAGTTTAACAGGCCTAATGACTGATGTCCTGTAGTTTAACAGGCCTAATGATTGACTGATGTCCTGTAGTTTAACAGGCCTAATGACTGACTGATGTCCTGTAGTTTAACAGGCCTAATGATTGATGTCCTGTAGTTTAACAGGTCTAATGACTGACTGATGTCCTGTAGTTTAACAGGCCTAATGACGGATGTCCTGTAGTTTAACAGGCCTAATGACTGATGTCCTGTAGTTTAACAGGCCTAATATTTGATGTCCTGTAGTTTAACAGGCCTAATGACTGACTGATGTCCTGTAGTTTAACAGGCCTAATGACTGATGTCCTGTAGTTTAACAGGTCTAATGACTGATGTCCTGTAGTTTAACAGGCCTAATGACTGATGTCCTGTAGTTTAACAGGCCTAATGACTGACTGATGTCCTGTAGTTTAACAGGCCTAATGATTGACTGATGTCCTGTAGTTTAACAGGCCTAATGATTGATGTCCTGTAGTTTAACAGGCCTAATGATTGATGTCCTGTAGTTTAACAGGCCTAATGATTGACTGATGTCCTGTAGTTTAACAGGCCTAATGACTGACTGATGTCATGTAATTTAACTGGCCTAATGATTGACTGATGTCCTGTAGTTTAACAGGCCTAATGATTGATGTCCTGTAGTTTAACAGGCCTAATGATTGACTGATGTCCTGTAGTTTAACAGGCCTAATGACTGACTGATGTCCTGTAGTTTAACTGGCCTAATGATTGACTGATGTCCTGTAGTTTAACAGGCCTAATGACTGATGTCCTGTAGTTTAACAGGCCTAATGACTGATGTCCTGTAGTTTAACAGGCCTAATGACTGATGTCCTGTAGTTTAACAGGCCTAATGATTGACTGATGTCCTGTAGTTTAACAGGCCTAATGACTGATGTCCTGTAGTTTAACAGGCCTAATGACTGACTGATGTCCTGTAGTTTAACAGGCCTAATGACTGACTGATGTCCTGTAGTTTAACAGGCCTAATGATTGACTGATGTCCTGTAGTTTAACAGGCCTAATGACTGATGTCCTGTAGTTTAACAGGCCTAATGACTGATGTCCTGTAGTTTAACAGGCCTAATGACTGATGTCCTGTAGTTTAACAGGCCTAATGACTGATGTCCTGTAGTTTAACAGGCCTAATGATTGATGTCCTGTAGTTTAACAGGCCTAATGATTGACTGATGTCCTGTAGTTTAACAGGCCTAATGACTGATGTCCTGTAGTTTAACAGGCCTAATGACTGATGTCCTGTAGTTTAACAGGCCTAATGATTGATGTCCTGTAGTTTAACAGGCCTAATGATTGATGTCCTGTAGTTTAACAGGCCTAATGATTGACTGATGTCCTGTAGTTTAACAGGTCTAATGATTGACTGATGTCCTGTAGTTTAACAGGCCTAATGACTGATGTCCTGTAGTTTAACAGGCCTAATGATTGATCTCCTGTAGTTTAACAGGTCTAATGATTGACTGATGTCCTGTAGTTTAACAGGTCTAATGACTGATGTCCTGTAGTTTAACAGACCTGATGACTAATGTCCTGTAGTTTAACAGGCCTAATGACTGATGTCCTGTAGTTTAACAGGCCTAATGATTGATGTCCTGTAGTTTAACAGTAATAATGATTGACTGATGTCCTGTAGTTTAACTGGCCTAATGATTGACTGATGTCCTGTAGTTTAACAGGCCTAATGACTGATGTCCTGTAGTTTAACAGGCCTAATGACTGATGTCCTGTAGTTTAACAGGCCTAATGACTGATGTCCTGTAGTTTAACAGGCCTAATGATTGACTGATGTCCTGTAGTTTAACAGGTCTAATGATTGATGTCCTGTAGTTTAACAGGCCTAATGATTGACTGATGTCCTGTAGTTTAACAGGCCTAATGACTGACTGATGTCCTGTAGTTTAACAGGCCTAATGATTGACTGATGTCCTGTAGTTTAACAGGCCTAATGACTGATGTCCTGTAGTTTAACAGGCCTAATGACTGATGTCCTGTAGTTTAACAGGCCTAATGACTGATGTCCTGTAGTTTAACAGGCCTAATGACTGATGTCCTGTAGTTTAACAGGCCTAATGACTGATCTCCTGTAGTTTAACAGGCCTAATGATTGACTGATGTCCTGTAGTTTAACATGCCTAATGATGCTGATGTCCTGTAGTTTAACAGGTCTAATGACTGATGTCCTGTAGTTTAACAGGCCTAATGATTGATGTCCTGTAGTTTAACAGGCCTAATGATTGATGTCCTGTAGTTTAACAGGTCTAATGATTGACTGATGTCCTGTAGTTTAACAGGCCTAATGATTGACTGATGTCCTGTAGTTTAACAGGCCTAATGACTGATGTCCTGTAGTTTAACAGGCCTAATGATTGATCTCCTGTAGTTTAACAGGTCTAATGATTGACTGATGTCCTGTAGTTTAACAGGTCTAATGACTGATGTCCTGTAGTTTAACAGGCCTGATGACTAATGTCCTGTAGTTTAACAGGCCTAATGACTGATGTCCTGTAGTTTAACAGGCCTAATGACTGATGTCCTGTAGTTTAACAGTAATAATGATTGACTGATGTCCTGTAGTTTAACAGGCCTAATGACTGATGTCCTGTAGTTTAACAAGTCTAATGATTGATGTCCTGTAGTTTAACAGGCCTAATGACTGATGTCCTGTAGTTTAACAGGCCTAATGACTGATGTCCTGTAGTTTAACAGGCCTAATGACTGATGTCCTGTAGTTTAACAGGCCTAATGACTGATGTCCTGTAGTTTAACAGGCCTAATGATTGACTGATGTCCTGTAGTTTAACAGGCCTAATGATTGACTGATGTCCTGTAGTTTAACAGGACTAATGACTGATGTCCTGTAGTTTAACAGGCCTAATGACTGACTGATGTCCTGTAGTTTAACAGGACTAATGATTGACTGATGTCCTGTAGTTTAACAGGCCTAATGACTGATGTCCTGTAGTTTAACAGGCCTAATGACTGATGTCCTGTAGTTTAACAGGCCTAATGATTGACTGATGTCCTGTAGTTTAACAGGCCTAATGACTGACTGATGTCCTGTAGTTTAACAGGCCTAATGATTGATGTCCTGTAGTTTAACAGGCCTAATGACTGACTGATGTCCTGTAGTTTAACAGGCCTAATGACGGATGTCCTGTAGTTTAACAGGCCTAATGACTGATGTCCTGTAGTTTAACAGGCCTAATATTTGATGTCCTGTAGTTTAACAGGCCTAATGACTGACTGATGTCCTGTAGTTTAACAGGCCTAATGACTGATGTCCTGTAGTTTAACAGGCCTAATGACTGATGTCCTGTAGTTTAACAGGCCTAATGACTGATGTCCTGTAGTTTAACAGGCCTAATGACTGATTGATGTCCTGTAGTTTAACAGGCCTAATGATTGACTGATGTCCTGTAGTTTAACAGGCCTAATGACTGATGTCCTGTAGTTTAACAGGCCTAATGATTGATGTCCTGTAGTTTAACAGGCCTAATGATTGATGTCATGTAGTTTAACAGGCCTAATGACTGATGTCCTGTAGTTTAACAGGCCTAATGACTGATGTCCTGTAGTTTAACAGGCCTAATGACTGATGTCCTGTAGTTTAACAGGCCTAATGACTGATGTCCTGTAGTTTAACAGGCCTAATGACTGACTGATGTCCTGTATTTTAACAGGCCTAATGATTGACTGATGTCCTGTAGTTTAACAGGCCTAATGACTGATGTCCTGTAGTTTAACAGGCCTAATGATTGACTGATGTCCTGTAGTTTAACAGGTCTAAAGACTGATGTCCTGTAGTTTAACAGGCCTAATGATTGATGTCCTGTAGTTTAACAGGCCTAATGATTGATGTCCTGTAGTTTAACAGGCCTAATGATTGACCTATGTCCTGTAGTTTAACAGGCCTAATGACTGACTGATGTCCTGTAGTTTAACAGGTCTAATGATTGACTGATGTCCTGTAGTTTAACAGGCCTAATGACTGATGTTCTGTAGTTTAACAGGCCTAATGATTGACTGATGTCCTGTAGTTTAACAGGCCTAATGACTGACTGATGTCCTGTAGTTTAACTGGCCTAATGATTGACTGATGTCCTGTAGTTTAACAGGCCTAATGACTGATGTCCTGTAGTTTAACAGGCCTAATGACTGATGTCCTGTAGTTTAACAGGCCTAATGACTGATGTCCTGTAGTTTAACAGGCCTAATGATTGACTGATGTCCTGTAGTTTAACAGGTCTAATGATTGATGTCCTGTAGTTTAACAGGCCTAATGATTGACTGATGTCCTGTAGTTTAACAGGCCTAATGACTGACTGATGTCCTGTAGTTTAACTGGCCTAATGATTGACTGATGTCCTGTAGTTTAACAGGCCTAATGACTGATGTCCTGTAGTTTAACAGGCCTAATGACTGATGTCCTGTAGTTTAACAGGCCTAATGACTGATGTCCTGTAGTTTAACAGGCCTAATGACTGATGTCCTGTAGTTTAACAGGCCTAATGACTGATCTCCTGTAGTTTAACAGGCCTAATGATTGACTGATGTCCTGTAGTTTAACATGCCTAATGACTGATGTCCTGTAGTTTAACAGGCCTAATGATTCTGATGTCCTGTAGTTTAACAGGCCTAATGACTGATGTCCTGTAGTTTAACAGGCCTAATGATTGATGTCCTGTAGTTTAACAGGCCTAATGATTGACTGATGTCCTGTAGTTTAACAGGCCTAATGATTGACTGATGTCCTGTAGTTTAACAGGCCTAATGACTGATGTCCTGTAGTTTAACAGGCCTAATGATTGATCTCCTGTAGTTTAACAGGTCTAATGATTGACTGATGTCCTGTAGTTTAACAGGTCTAATGACTGATGTCCTGTAGTTTAACAGGCATAATGACTAATGTCCTGTAGTTTAACAGGCCTAATGACTGATGTCCTGTAGTTTAACAGGCCTAATGATTGATGTCCTGTAGTTTAACAGGAATAATGATTGACTGATGTCCTGTAGTTTAACAGGCCTAATGATTGACTGATGTCCTGTAGTTTAACAGGCCTAATGACTGATGTCCTGTAGTTTAACAGGCCTAATGACTGATGTCCTGTAGTTTAACAGGCCTAATGACTGATGTCCTGTAGTTTAACAGGCCTAATGATTGACTGATGTCCTGTAGTTTAACAGGCCTAATGATTGATGTCCTGTAGTTTAACAGGCCTAATGATTGACTGATGTCCTGTAGTTTAACAGGCCTAATGACTGACTGATGTCCTGTAGTTTAACTGGCCTAATGATTGACTGATGTCCTGTAGTTTAACAGGCCTAATGACTGATGTCCTGTAGTTTAACAGGCCTAATGACTGATGTCCTGTAGTTTAACAGGCCTAATGACTGATGTCCTGTAGTTTAACAGGCCTAATGACTGATGTCCTGTAGTTTAACAGGCCTAATGATTGATCTCCTGTAGTTTAACAGGTCTAATGATTGACTGATGTCCTGTAGTTTAACATGCCTAATGACTGATGTCCTGTAGTTTAACAGGTCTAATGACTGATGTCCTGTAGTTTAACAGGCCTAATGATTGATGTCCTGTAGTTTAACAGGCCTAATGATTGATGTCCTGTAGTTTAACAGGTCTAATGATTGACTGATGTCCTGTAGTTTAACAGGTCTAATGATTGACTGATGTCCTGTAGTTTAACAGGCCTAATGACTGATGTCCTGTAGTTTAACAGGCCTAATGATTGATCTCCTGTAGTTTAACAGGCCTAATGATTGACTGATGTCCTGTAGTTTAACAGGTCTAATGACTGATGTCCTGTAGTTTAACAGACCTGATGACTAATGTCCTGTAGTTTAACAGGCCTAATGACTGATGTCCTGTAGTTTAACAGGCCTAATGATTGATGTCCTGTAGTTTAACAGTAATAATGATTGACTGATGTCCTGTAGTTTAACAGGCCTAATGACTGATTTCCTGTAGTTTAACAAGTCTAATGACTGATGTCCTGTAGTTTAACAGGCCTAATGACTGATGTCCTGTAGTTTAACAGGCCTAATGACTGATGTCCTGTAGTTTAACAGGCCTAATGACTGATGTCCTGTAGTTTAACAGGCCTAATGACTGATGTCCTGTAGTTTAACAGGCCTAATGATTGACTGATGTCCTGTAGTTTAACAGGTCTAATGATTGACTGATGTCCTGTAGTTTAACAGGACTAATGACTGATGTCCTGTAGTTTAACAGGCCTAATGACTGACTGATGTCCTGTAGTTTAACAGGACTAATGATTGACTGATGTCCTGTAGTTTAACAGGCCTAATGATTGATGTCCTGTAGTTTAACAGGCCTAATGACTGATGTCCTGTAGTTTAACAGGTCTAATGATTGACTGATGTCCTGTAGTTTAACAGGCCTAATGACTGATGTCCTGTAGTTTAACAGGCCTAATGATTGATCTCCTGTAGTTTAACAGGTCTAATGATTGACTGATGTCCTGTAGTTTAACAGGTCTAATGACTGATGTCCTGTAGTTTAACAGGCATAATGACTGATGTCCTGTAGTTTAACAGGCCTAATGACTGATGTCCTGTAGTTTAACAGGCCTAATGATTGATGTCCTGTAGTTTAACAGGCCTAATGATTGACTGATGTCCTGTAGTTTAACTGGCCTAATGATTGACTGATGTCCTGTAGTTTAACAGGCCTAATGACTGATGTCCTGTAGTTTAACAGGCCTAATGACTGATGTCCTGTAGTTTAACAGGCCTAATGATTCTGATGTCCTGTAGTTTAACAGGCCTAATGATTACTGATGTCCTGTAGTTTAACAGGCCTAATGATTGATGTCCTGTAGTTTAACAGGCCTAATGATTGACTGATGTCCTGTAGTTTAACAGGCCTAATGACTGACATGTCCTGTAGTTTAACAGGCCTAATGATTGACTGATGTCCTGTAGTTTAACAGGCCTAATGACTGATGTCCTGTAGTTTAACAGGCCTAATGACTGATGTCCTGTAGTTTAACAGGCCTAATGACTGATGTCCTGTAGTTTAACAGGCCTAATGACTGATGTCCTGTAGTTTAACAGGCCTAATGATTGATCTCCTGTAGTTTAACAGGTCTAATGATTGACTGATGTCCTGTAGTTTAACAGGCCTAATGACTGATGTCCTGTAGTTTAACAGGTCTAATGACTGATGTCCTGTAGTTTAACAGGCCTAATGATTGATGTCCTGTAGTTTAACAGGCCTAATGACTGATGTCCTGTAGTTTAACAGGCCTAATGATTGACTGATGTCCTGTAGTTTAACAGGCCTAATGATTGACTGATGTCCTGTAGTTTAACAGGCCTAATGACTGATGTCCTGTAGTTTAACAGGCCTAATGATTGATCTCCTGTAGTTTAACAGGCCTAATGATTGACTGATGTCCTGTAGTTTAACAGGTCTAATGACTGATGTCCTGTAGTTTAACAGGCCTAATGACTAATGTCCTGTAGTTTAACAGGCCTAATGACTGATGTCCTGTAGTTTAACAGGCCTAATGACTGATGTCCTGTAGTTTAACAGGCATAATGATTGACTGATGTCCTGTAGTTTAACAGGCCTAATGATTGATTTCCTGTAGTTTAACAGTTCTAATGACTGATGTCCTGTAGTTTAACAGGCCTAATGATTGATGTCCTGTAGTTTAACAGGCCTAATGATTGATGTCCTGTAGTTTAACAGGCCTAATGACTGATGTCCTGTAGTTTAACAGGCCTAATGACTGATGTCCTGTAGTTTAACAGGCCTAATGATTGACTGATGTCCTGTAGTTTAACAGGCCTAATGAACTGATGTCCTGTAGTTTAACAGGACTAATGACTGATGTCCTGTAGTTTAACAGGCCTAATGACTGACTGATGTCCTGTAGTTTAACAGGACTAATGATTACTGATGTCCTGTAGTTTAACAGGCCTAATGACTGATGTCCTGTAGTTTAACAGGTCTAATGACTGATGTCCTGTAGTTTAACAGGCCTAATGATTGACTGATGTCCTGTAGTTTAACAGGTCTAATGACTGACTGATGTCCTGTAGTTTAACAGGCCTAATGACTGATGTCCTGTAGTTTAACAGGTCTAATGACTGACTGATGTCCTGTAGTTTAACAGGCCAAATTACTGATGTCCTGTAGTTTAACAGGCATAATGACTGATGTCCTGTAGTTTAACAGGCCTAATATTTGATGTCCTGTAGTTTAACAGGCCTAATGATTGACTGATGTCCTGTAGTTTAACAGGCCTAATGACTGATGTCCTGTAGTTTAACAGGCCTAATGACTGACTGATGTCCTGTAGTTTAACAGGCCTAATGACTGATGTCCTGTAGTTTAACAGGCCTAATGACTGATTGATGTCCTGTAGTTTAACAGGCCTAATGATTGACTGATGTCCTGTAGTTTAACAGGCCTAATGATTGATGTCCTGTAGTTTAACAGGTCTAATGACTGATGTCCTGTAGTTTAACAGGCCTAATGATTGACTGATGTCCTGTAGTTTAACAGGCCTAATGACTGACTGATGTCATGTAATTTAACTGGCCTAATGATTGACTGATGTCTTGTAGTTTAACAGGCCTAATGATTGATGTCCTGTAGTTTAACAGGCCTAATGATTGACTGATGTCCTGTAGTTTAACAGGCCTAATGACTGACTGATGTCCTGTAGTTTAACTGGCCTAATGATTGACTGATGTCCTGTAGTTTAACAGGCCTAATGACTGATGTCCTGTAGTTTAACAGGCCTAATGACTGATGTCCTGTAGTTTAACAGGTCTAATGACTGATGTCCTGTAGTTTAACAGGCCTAATGATTGACTGATGTCCTGTAGTTTAACAGGCCTAATGATTGATGTCCTGTAGTTTAACAGGCCTAATGATTGACTGATGTCCTGTAGTTTAACAGGCCTAATGACTGACTGATGTCCTGTAGTTTAACTGGCCTAATGATTGACTGATGTCCTGTAGTTTAACAGGCCTAATGACTGATGTCCTGTAGTTTAACAGGCCTAATGACTGATGTCCTGTAGTTTAACAGGCCTAATGACTGATGTCCTGTAGTTTAACAGGCCTAATGACTGATGTCCTGTAGTTTAACAGGCCTAATGATTGATCTCCTGTAGTTTAACAGGCCTAATGATTGACTGATGTCCTGTAGTTTAACAGGCCTAATGACTGATGTCCTGTAGTTTAACAGGTCTAATGACTGATGTCCTGTAGTTTAACAGGCCTAATGATTGATGTCCTGTAGTTTAACAGGCCTAATGACTGATGTCCTGTAGTTTAACAGGCCTAATGATTGACTGATGTCCTGTAGTTTAACAGGCCTAATGATTGACTGATGTCCTGTAGTTTAACAGGCCTAATGACTGATGTCCTGTAGTTTAACAGGCCTAATGATTGATCTCCTGTAGTTTAACAGGTCTAATGATTGACTGATGTCCTGTAGTTTAACAGGTCTAATGACTGATGTCCTGTAGTTTAACAGGCCTGATGACTAATGTCCTGTAGTTTAACAGGCCTAATGACTGATGTCCTGTAGTTTAACAGGCCTAATGACTGATGTCCTGTAGTTTAACAGTAATAATGATTGACTGATGTCCTGTAGTTTAACAGGCCTAATGATTGACTGATGTCCTGTAGTTTAACAGGCCTAATGACTGATGTCCTGTAGTTTAACAGGCCTAATGACTGATGTCCTGTAGTTTAACAGGTCTAATGACTGATGTCCTGTAGTTTAACAGGCCTAATGATTGACTGATGTCCTGTAGTTTAACAGGCCTAATGATTGATGTCCTGTAGTTTAACAGGCCTAATGATTGACTGATGTCCTGTAGTTTAACAGGCCTAATGACTGACTGATGTCCTGTAGTTTAACAGGCCTAATGATTGACTGATGTCCTGTAGTTTAACAGGCCTAATGACTGATGTCCTGTAGTTTAACAGGCCTAATGACTGATGTCCTGTAGTTTAACAGGCCTAATGACTGATGTCCTGTAGTTTAACAGGCCTAATGACTGATGTCCTGTAGTTTAACAGGCCTAATGATTGATCTCCTGTAGTTTAACAGGTCTAATGATTGACTGATGTCCTGTAGTTTAACAGGCCTAATGATCTGATGTCCTGTAGTTTAACAGGTCTAATGACTGATGTCCTGTAGTTTAACAGGCCTAATGATTGATGTCCTGTAGTTTAACAGGCCTAATGATTGATGTCCTGTAGTTTAACAGGTCTAATGATTGACTGATGTCCTGTAGTTTAACAGGTCTAATGATTGACTGATGTCCTGTAGTTTAACAGGCCTAATGACTGATGTCCTGTAGTTTAACAGGCCTAATGATTGATCTCCTGTAGTTTAACAGGCCTAATGATTGACTGATGTCCTGTAGTTTAACAGGTCTAATGACTGATGTCCTGTAGTTTAACAGGCCTAATGACTGATGTCCTGTAGTTTAACAGGCCTAATGACTGATGTCCTGTAGTTTAACAGGCCTAATGACTGATGTCCTGTAGTTTAACAGTAATAATGATTGACTGATGTCCTGTAGTTTAACAGGCCTAATGATTGATGTCCTGTAGTTTAACAGGTCTAATGATTGATGTCCTGTAGTTTAACAGGCCTAATGACTGATGTCCTGTAGTTTAACAGGCCTAATGACTGATGTCCTGTAGTTTAACAGGCCTAATGACTGATGTCCTGTAGTTTAACAGGCCTAATGACTGATGTCCTGTAGTTTAACAGGCCTAATGATTGACTGATGTCCTGTAGTTTAACAGGCCTAATGATTGACTGATGTCCTGTAGTTTAACAGGACTAATGACTGATGTCCTGTAGTTTAACAGGCCTAATGACTGACTGATGTCCTGTAGTTTAACAGGACTAATGATTGACTGATGTCCTGTAGTTTAACAGGCCTAATGATTGATGTCCTGTAGTTTAACAGGCCTAATGACTGATGTCCTGTAGTTTAACAGGCCTAATGACTGATGTCCTGTAGTTTAACAGGTCTAATGACTGACTGATGTCCTGTAGTTTAACAGGCCTAATGATTGATGTCCTGTAGTTTAACAGGCCTAATGATTGACTGATGTCCTGTAGTTTAACAGGCCTAATGACTGATTGATGTCCTGTAGTTTAACAGGCCTAATGATTGATGTCCTGTAGTTTAACAGGTCTAATGACTGACTGATGTCCTGTAGTTTAACAGGCCTAATGACGGATGTCCTGTAGTTTAACAGGCCTAATGACTGATGTCCTGTAGTTTAACAGGCCTAATATTTGATGTCCTGTAGTTTAACAGGCCTAATGACTGACTGATGTCCTGTAGTTTAACAGGCCTAATGATTGCTGATGTCCTGTAGTTTAACAGGTCTAATGACTGATGTCCTGTAGTTTAACAGGCCTAATGACTGATGTCCTGTAGTTTAACAGGCCTAATGACTGATTTGTCCTGTAGTTTAACAGGCCTAATGATTGACTGATGTCCTGTAGTTTAACAGGCCTAATGACTGATGTCCTGTAGTTTAACAGGCCTAATGATTGATGTCCTGTAGTTTAACAGGTCTAATGATTGATGTCATGTAGTTTAACAGGCCTAATGACTGACGTCCTGTAGTTTAACAGGCCTAATGACTGACTGATGTCCTGTAGTTTAACAGGCCTAATGACTGATGTCCTGTAGTTTAACAGGCCTAATGACTGATGTCCTGTAGTTTAACAGGCCTAATGACTGATGTCCTGTAGTTTAACAGGCCTAATGACTGATGTCCTGTAGTTTAACAGGCCTAATGACTGATGTCCTGTAGTTTAACAGGCCTAATGACTGATGTCCTGTAGTTTAACAGGCCTAATGACTGATGTCCTGTAGTTTAACAGGTCTAATGACTGACTGATGTCCTGTAGTTTAACAGGCCTAATGACTGATGTCCTGTAGTTTAACAGGCCTAATGATTGATGTCCTGTAGTTTAACAGGCCTAATGACTGATGTCCTGTAGTTTAACAGGCCTAATGACTGATGTCCTGTAGTTTAACAGGCCTAATGACTGATGTCCTGTAGTTTAACAGGTCTAATGACTGACTGATGTCCTGTAGTTTAACAGGCCTAATGATTGACTGATGTCCTGTAGTTTAACAGGCCTAATGATTGATGTCCTGTAGTTTAACAGGTCTAATGATTGACTGATGTCCTGTAGTTTAACAGGCCTAATGACTGATGTCCTGTAGTTTAACAGGCCTAATGACTGATGTCCTGTAGTTTAACAGGCCTAATGACTGACTGATGTCCTGTAGTTTAACAGGTCTAATGATTGACTGATGTCCTGTAGTTTAACAGGCCTAATGACTGATGTCCTGTAGTTTAACAGGCCTAATGATTGATGTCCTGTAGTTTAACAGGCCTAATGATTGATGTCCTGTAGTTTAACAGGCCTAATGATTGACTGATGTCCTGTAGTTTAACAGGCCTAATGATTGACTGATGTCCTGTAGTTTAACAGGTCTAATGATTGATGTCCTGTAGTTTAACAGGCCTAATGACTGATTGATGTCCTGTACTTTAACTGGCCTAATGATTGACTGATGTCCTGTAGTTTAACAGGCCTAATGACTGACTGATGTCCTGTAATTTAACAGGTCTAATGATTGACTGATGTCCTGTAGTTTAACAGGCCTAATGACTGATGTCTTGTAGTTTAACAGGCCTAATGACTGATGTCCTGTAGTTTAACAGGCCTAATGACTGATGTCCTGTAGTTTAACAGGCCTAATGATTGATCTCCTGTAGTTTAACAGGTCTAATGATTGACTGATGTCCTGTAGTTTAACAGGCCTAATGACTGATGTCCTGTAGTTTAACAGGCCTAATGATTGATGTCCTGTAGTTTAACAGGCCTAATGATTGATGTCCTGTAGTTTAACAGGTCTAATGATTGACTGATGTCCTGTAGTTTAACAGGCCTAATGACTGATGTCCTGTAGTTTAACAGGCCTAATGATTGATGTCCTGTAGTTTAACAGGCCTAATGACTGATGTCCTGTAGTTTAACAGGTCTAATGACTGACATGTCCTGTAGTTTAACAGGCCTAATGACTGATGTCCTGTAGTTTAACAGGCCTAATGATTGATCTCCTGTAGTTTAACAGGTCTAATGATTGACTGATGTCCTGTAGTTTAACAGGTCTAATGATTGACTGATGTCCTGTAGTTTAACAGGCCTAATGACTGATGTCCTGTAGTTTAACAGGCCTAATGACTGATGTCCTGTAGTTTAACAGGCCTAATGACTGATGTCCTGTAGTTTAACAGGTCTAATGATTGACTGATGTCCTGTAGTTTAACAGGTCTAATGATCTGATGTCCTGTAGTTTAACAGGCCTAATGACTGACGTCCTGTAGTTTAACAGGCCTAATGATTGATCTCCTGTAGTTTAACAGGTCTAATGATTGACTGATGTCCTGTAGTTTAACAGGCCTAATGACTGATGTCCTGTAGTTTAACAGGCCTAATGACTGATGTCCTGTAGTTTAACAGGCCTAATGACTGATGTCCTGTAGTTTAACAGGCCTAATGACTGATGTCCTGTAGTTTAACAGTACTAATGATTGACTGATGTCCTGTAGTTTAACAGGCCTAATGACTGATGTCCTGTAGTTTAACAGGCCTAATGATTGACTGTCCTGTAGTTTAACAGGCCTAATGACTGATGTCCTGTAGTTTAACAGGCCTAATGATTGATGTCCTGTAGTTTAACAGGCCTAATGATTGATGTCCTGTAGTTTAACAGGCCTAATGATTGACTGATGTCCTGTAGTTTAACAGGCCTAATGAGCTGATGTCCTGTAGTTTAACAGGCCTAATGATTGACTGATGTCCTGTAGTTTAACAGGTCTAATGACTGATGTCCTGTAGTTTAACAGGCCTAATGACTGATGTCCTGTAGTTTAACAGGCCTAATGACTGATGTCCTGTAGTTTAACAGGCCTAATGATTGATGTCCTGTAGTTTAACAGGCCTAATGATTGACTGATGTCCTGTAGTTTAACAGGCCTAATGATTGATGTCCTGTAGTTTAACAGGTCTAATGACTGATGTCCTGTAGTTTAACAGGCCTAATGACTGATGTCCTGTAGTTTAACAGGCCTAATGATTGATGTCCTGTAGTTTAACAGGCCTAATGATTGATGTCCTGTAGTTTAACAGGCCTAATGACTGATGTCCTGTAGTTTAACAGGCCTAATGACTGATGTCCTGTAGTTTAACAGGTCTAATGATTGACTGATGTCCTGTAGTTTAACAGGCCTAATGACTGATGTCCTGTAGTTTAACAGGCCTAATGATTGACTGATGTCCTGTAGTTTAACAGGCCTAATGACTGATGTCCTGTAGTTTAACAGGTCTAATGACTGATGTCCTGTAGTTTAACAGGCCTAATGACTGATGTCCTGTAGTTTAACAGGTCTAATGACTGATGTCATGTAGTTTAACAGGCCTAATGACTGACGTCCTGTAGTTTAACAGGCCTAATGACTGACTGATGTCCTGTAGTTTAACAGGCCTAATGACTGATGTCCTGTAGTTTAACAGGCCTAATGACTGATGTCCTGTAGTTTAACAGGCCTAATGACTGATGTCCTGTAGTTTAACAGGCCTAATGACTGATGTCCTGTAGTTTAACAGGCCTAATGACTGATGTCCTGTAGTTTAACAGGCCTAATGACTGATGTCCTGTAGTTTAACAGGCCTAATGACTGATGTCCTGTAGTTTAACAGGCCTAATGACTGACTGATGTCCTGTAGTTTAACAGGCCTAATGACTGATGTCCTGTAGTTTAACAGGCCTAATGACTGATGTCCTGTAGTTTAACAGGCGTAATGACTGATGTCCTGTAGTTTAACAGGCCTAATGACTGACTGATGTCCTGTAGTTTAACAGGCCTAATGACTGATGTCCTGTAGTTTAACAGGCCTAATGATTGATGTCCTGTAGTTTAACAGGCCTAATGACTGATGTCCTGTAGTTTAACAGGCCTAATGACTGATGTCCTGTAGTTTAACAGGCCTAATGACTGATGTCCTGTAGTTTAACAGGCCTAATGACTGACTGATGTCCTGTAGTTTAACAGGCCTAATGATTGACTGATGTCCTGTAGTTTAACAGGCCTAATGACTGATGTCCTGTAGTTTAACAGGTCTAATGATTGACTGATGTCCTGTAGTTTAACAGGCCTAATGACTGATGTCCTGTAGTTTAACAGGCCTAATGACTGATGTCCTGTAGTTTAACAGGCCTAATGACTGATGTCCTGTAGTTTAACAGGCCTAATGATTGACTGATGTCCTGTAGTTTAACAGGCCTAATGACTGACTGATGTCCTGTAGTTTAACAGGCCTAATGACTGACTGATGTCCTGTAGTTTAACAGGTCTAATGATTGACTGATGTCCTGTAGTTTAACAGGTCTAATGACTGATGTCCTGTAGTTTAACAGGCCTAATGACTGATGTCCTGTAGTTTAACAGGCCTAATGATTGACTGATGTCCTGTAGTTTAACAGGCCTAATGATTGACTGATGTCCTGTAGTTTAACAGGTCTAATGATTGATGTCCTGTAGTTTAACAGGCCTAATGACTGACTGATGTCCTGTAGTTTAACAGGTCTAATGATTGACTGATGTCCTGTAGTTTAACAGGCCTAATGACTGACTGATGTCCTGTAGTTTAACAGGTCTAATGATTGACTGATGTCCTGTAGTTTAACAGGCCTAATGACTGATGTCCTGTAGTTTAACAGGCCTAATGACTGATGTCCTGTAGTTTAACAGGCCTAATGACTGATGTCCTGTAGTTTAACAGGCCTAATGATTGATCTCCTGTAGTTTAACAGGTCTAATGATTGACTGATGTCCTGTAGTTTAACAGGCCTAATGACTGATGTCCTGTAGTTTAACAGGCCTAATGATTGATGTCCTGTAGTTTAACAGGCCTAATGATTGATGTCCTGTAGTTTAACAGGTCTAATGATTGACTGATGTCCTGTAGTTTAACAGGCCTAATGACTGATGTCCTGTAGTTTAACAGGCCTAATGATTGATGTCCTGTAGTTTAACAGGCCTAATGACTGATGTCCTGTAGTTTAACAGGCCTAATGATTGATGTCCTGTAGTTTAACAGGACTAATGACTGATGACCTGTAGTTTAACAGGCCTAATGATTGATCTCCTGTAGTTTAACAGGTCTAATGATTGACTGATGTCCTGTAGTTTAACAGGTCTAATGATTGACTGATGTCCTGTAGTTTAACAGGCCTAATGACTGATGTCCTGTAGTTTAACAGGCCTAATGACTGATGTCCTGTAGTTTAACAGGCCTAATGACTGATGTCCTGTAGTTTAACAGGCCTAATGATTGACTGATGTCCTGTAGTTTAACAGGTCTAATGATTGCTGATTTCCTGTAGTTTAACAGGCCTAATGACTGACGTCCTGTAGTTTAACAGGCCTAATGATTGATCTCCTGTAGTTTAACAGGTCTAATGATTGACTGATGTCCTGTAGTTTAACAGGTCTAATGACTGATGTCCTGTAGTTTAACAGGCCTAATGACTGATGTCCTGTAGTTTAACAGGCCTAATGACTGATGTCCTGTAGTTTAACAGGCCTAATGATTGATGTCCTGTAGTTTAACAGTAATAATGATTGACTGATGTCCTGTAGTTTAACAGGCCTAATGACTGATGTCCTGTAGTTTAACAGGTCTAATGACTGATGTCCTGTAGTTTAACAGGCCTAATGACTGATGTCCTGTAGTTTAACAGGCCTAATGACTGATGTCCTGTAGTTTAACAGGCCTAATGACTGATGTCCTGTAGTTTAACAGGCCTAATGACTGATGTCCTGTAGTTTAACAGGCCTAATGACTGATGTCCTGTAGTTTAACAGGCCTAATGACTGATGTCCTGTAGTTTAACAGGTCTAATGATTGACTGATGTCCTGTAGTTTAACAGGCCTAATGATTGATGTCCTGTAGTTTAACAGGTCTAATGATTGACTGATGTCCTGTAGTTTAACAGCCCTAATGACTGATGTCCTGTAGTTTAACAGGTCTAATGACTGATGTCCTGTAGTTTAACAGGCCTAATGACTGACTGATGTCCTGTAGTTTAACAGGTCTAATGATTGATGTCCTGTAGTTTAAGAGGCCTAATGATTGATGTCCTGTAGTTTAACAGGCCTAATGATTGACTGATGTCCTGTAGTTTAACAGGCCTAATGACTGATGTCCTGTAGTTTAACAGGTCTAATGATTGACTGATGTCCTGTAGTTTAACAGGCCTAATGACTGATGTCCTGTAGTTTAACAGGCCTAATGACTGATGTCCTGTAGTTTAACAGGCCTAATGACTGACTGATGTCCTGTAGTTTAACAGGCCTAATGATTGACTGATGTCCTGTAGTTTAACAGGTCTAATGACTGATGTCCTGTAGTTTAACAGGCCTAATGACTGATGTCCTGTAGTTTAACAGGCCTAATGACTGATGTCCTGTAGTTTAACAGGCCTAATGATGACTGATGTCCTGTAGTTTAACAGGCCTAATGATTGACTGATGTCCTGTAGTTTAACAGGCCTAATGACTGATGTCCTGTAGTTTAACAGGCCTAATGACTGACTGATGTCCTGTACTTTAACTGGCCTAATGATTGACTGATGTCCTGTAGTTTAACAGGCCTAATGACTGACTGATGTCCTGTAGTTTAACAGGCCTAATGATTGACTGATGTCCTGTAGTTTAACAGGCCTAATGACTGATGTCCTGTAGTTTAACAGGCCTAATGACTGATGTCCTGTAGTTTAACAGGCCTAATGACTGATGTCCTGTAGTTTAACAGGCCTAATGATTGATCTCCTGTAGTTTAACAGGTCTAATGATTGACTGATGTCCTGTAGTTTAACAGGTCTAATGACTGATGTCCTGTAGTTTAACAGGCCTAATGATTGATGTCCTGTAGTTTAACAGGCCTAATGATTGATGTCCTGTAGTTTAACAGGTCTAATGATTGACTGATGTCCTGTAGTTTAACAGGCCTAATGACTGATGTCCTGTAGTTTAACAGGCCTAATGATTGATCTCCTGTAGTTTAACAGGCCTAATGACTGATGTCCTGTAGTTTAACAGGTCTAATGATTGACATGTCCTGTAGTTTAACAGGCCTAATGACTGATGTCCTGTAGTTTAACAGGCCTAATGATTGATGTCCTGTAGTTTAACAGGCCTAATGATTGACTGATGTCCTGTAGTTTAACAGGCCTAATGATTGACTGATGTCCTGTAGTTTAACAGGCCTAATGATTGACTGATGTCCTGTAGTTTAACAGGCCTAATGACTGATGTCCTGTAGTTTAACAGGCCTAGTGACTGATGTCCTGTAGTTTAACAGGCCTAATGATTGACTGATGTCCTGTAGTTTAACAGGCCTAATGACTGATGTCCTGTAGTTTAACAGGCCTAATGACTGACGTCCTGTAGTTTAACAGGCCTAATGACTGATGTCCTGTAGTTTAACAGGCCTAATGATTGACTGATGTCCTGTAGTTTAACAGGTCTAATGACTGATGTCCTGTAGTTTAACAGGCCTAATGACTGATGTCCTGTAGTTTAACAGGCCTAATGACTGATGTCCTGTAGTTTAACAGGCCTAATGATTGATGTCCTGTAGTTTAACAGTAATAATGATTGACTGATGTCCTGTAGTTTAACAGGCCTAATGATTGATGTCCTGTAGTTTAACAGGCCTAATGATTGATGTCCTGTAGTTTAACAGGCCTAATGATTGATGTCCTGTAGTTTAACAGGCCTAATGACTGATGTCCTGTAGTTTAACAGGCCTAATGATTGATGTCCTGTAGTTTAACAGGCCTAATGATTGATGTCCTGTAGTTTAACAGGCCTAATGACTGATGTCCTGTAGTTTAACAGGCCTAATGACTGATGTCCTGTAGTTTAACAGGTCTAATGATTGACTGATGTCCTGTAGTTTAACAGGCCTAATGATTGATGTCCTGTAGTTTAACAGGTCTAATGATTGACTGATGTCCTGTAGTTTAACAGGCCTAATGACTGATGTCCTGTAGTTTAACAGGCCTAATGACTGATGTCCTGTAGTTTAACAGGCCTAATGACTGACTGATGTCCTGTAGTTTAACAGGTCTAATGATTGACTGATGTCCTGTAGTTTAACAGGCCTAATGACTGATGTCCTGTAGTTTAACAGGCCTAATGATTGACTGATGTCCTGTAGTTTAACAGGCCTAATGACTGATGTCCTGTAGTTTAACAGGCCTAATGATTGATGTCCTGTAGTTTAACAGGCCTAATGATTGATGTCCTGTAGTTTAACAGGCCTAATGATTGACTGATGTCCTGTAGTTTAACAGGCCTAATGACTGACTGATGTCATGTAATTTAACTGGCCTAATGATTGACTGATGTCTTGTAGTTTAACAGGTCTAATGATTGATGTCCTGTAGTTTAACAGGCCTAATGATTGACTGATGTCCTGTAGTTTAACAGGCCTAATGACTGACTGATGTCCTGTAGTTTAACTGGCCTAATGATTGACTGATGTCCTGTAGTTTAACAGGCCTAATGACTGATGTGCTGTAGTTTAACAGGCCTAATGACTGATGTCCTGTAGTTTAACAGGCCTAATGATTGATCTCCTGTAGTTTAACAGGTCTAATGATTGACTGATGTCCTGTAGTTTAACAGGCCTAATGACTGATGTCCTGTAGTTTAACAGGCCTAATGACTGATGTCCTGTAGTTTAACAGGCCTAATGATTGATGTCCTGTAGTTTAACAGGTCTAATGATTGACTGATGTCCTGTAGTTTAACAGGCCTAATGACTGATGTCCTGTAGTTTAACAGGCCTAATGATTGATGTCCTGTAGTTTAACAGGCCTAATGATTGACTGATGTCCTGTAGTTTAACAGGCCTAATGATTGATGTCCTGTAGTTTAACAGGCCTAATGACTGATGTCCTGTAGTTTAACAGGCCTAATGATTGATCTCCTGTAGTTTAACAGGTCTAATGATTGACTGATGTCCTGTAGTTTAACAGGTCTAATGATTGACTGATGTCCTGTAGTTTAACAGGCCTAATGACTGATGTCCTGTAGTTTAACAGGCCTAATGACTGATGTCCTGTAGTTTAACAGGCCTAATGACTGATGTCCTGTAGTTTAACAGGTCTAATGATTGACTGATGTCCTGTAGTTTAACAGGCCTAATGACTGATGTCCTGTAGTTTAACAGGCCTAATGACTGACGTCCTGTAGTTTAACAGGCCTAATGATTGATCTCCTGTAGTTTAACAGGTCTAATGATTGACTGATGTCCTGTAGTTTAACAGGTCTAATGACTGATGTCCTGTAGTTTAACAGACCTAATGACTGATGTCCTGTAGTTTAACAGGCCTAATGACTGATGTCCTGTAGTTTAACAGGCCTAATGATTGATGTCCTGTAGTTTAACAGGACTAATGATTGACTGATGTCCTGTAGTTTAACAGGCCTAATGACTGATGTCCTGTAGTTTAACAGGCCTAATGATTGATGTCCTGTAGTTTAACAGGCCTAATGATTGATGTCCTGTAGTTTAACAGGCCTAATGACTGATGTCCTGTAGTTTAACAGGCCTAATGATTGATGTCCTGTAGTTTAACAGGCCTAATGATTGATGTCCTGTAGTTTAACAGGCCTAATGACTGATGTCCTGTAGTTTAACAGGCCTAATGACTGATGTCCTGTAGTTTAACAGGCCTAATGATTGACTGATGTCCTGTAGTTTAACAGGCCTAATGATTGATGTCCTGTAGTTTAACAGGCCTAATGATTGACTGATGTCCTGTAGTTTAACAGGCCTAATGACTGATGTCCTGTAGTTTAACAGGCCTAATGACTGATGTCCTGTAGTTTAACAGGCCTAATGACTGACTGATGTCCTGTAGTTTAACAGGCCTAATGATTGACTGATGTCCTGTAGTTTAACAGGCCTAATGACTGATGTCCTGTAGTTTAACAGGCCTAATGACTGACTGATGTCCTGTAGTTTAACAGGGCTAATGACTGATGTCCTGTAGTTTAACAGGCCTAATGACTGATGTCCTGTAGTTTAACAGGCCTAATGACTGATGTCCTGTAGTTTAACAGGCCTAATGATTGACTGATGTCCTGTAGTTTAACAGGCCTAATGACTGATGATGTCATGTAATTTAACTGGCCTAATGATTGACTGATGTCCTGTAGTTTAACAGGCCTAATGATTGATGTCCTGTAGTTTAACAGGCCTAATGATTGACTGATGTCCTGTAGTTTAACAGGCCTAATGACTGACTGATGTCCTGTAGTTTAACTGGCCTAATGATGACTGATGTCCTGTAGTTTAACAGGCCTAATGACTGATGTCCTGTAGTTTAACAGGCCTAATGACTGATGTCCTGTAGTTTAACAGGTCTAATGACTGATGTCCTGTAGTTTAACAGGCCTAATGATTACTGATGTCCTGTAGTTTAACAGGCCTAATGATTGATGTCCTGTAGTTTAACAGGCCTAATGATCTGATGTCCTGTAGTTTAACAGGCCTAATGACTGACTGATGTCCTGTAGTTTAACTGGCCTAATGATTGACTGATGTCCTGTAGTTTAACAGGCCTAATGACTGATGTCCTGTAGTTTAACAGGCCTAATGACTGATGTCCTGTAGTTTAACAGGCCTAATGACTGATGTCCTGTAGTTTAACAGGCCTAATGACTGATGTCCTGTAGTTTAACAGGCCTAATGACTGATGTCCTGTAGTTTAACAGGCCTAATGATTGACTGATGTCCTGTAGTTTAACAGGCCTAATGACTGATGTCCTGTAGTTTAACAGGCCTAATGACTGATGTCCTGTAGTTTAACAGGCCTAATGACTGATGTCCTGTAGTTTAACAGGCCTAATGACTGATGTCCTGTAGTTTAACAGGCCTAATGATTGACTGATGTCCTGTAGTTTAACAGGCCTAATGATTGACTGATGTCCTGTAGTTTAACAGGCCTAATGACTGATGTCCTGTAGTTTAACAGGCCTAATGACTGATCTCCTGTAGTTTAACAGGCCTAATGATGACTGATGTCCTGTAGTTTAACAGGTCTAATGACTGATGTCCTGTAGTTTAACAGGCCTAATGAATGATGTCCTGTATTTAACAGGCCTAATGATCTGATGTCCTGTAGTTTAACAGGCCTAATGACTGATGTCCTGTAGTTTAACAGTACTAATGATTGACTGATGTCCTGTAGTTTAACAGGCCTAATGATTGATGTCCTGTAGTTTAACAGGCCTAATGACTGATGTCCTGTAGTTTAACAGGCCTAATGATTGATGTCCTGTAGTTTAACAGGCCTAATGACTGATGTCCTGTAGTTTAACAGGCCTAATGACTGATGTCCTGTAGTTTAACAGGCCTAATGACTGATGTCCTGTAGTTTAACAGGCCTAATGACTGATGTCCTGTAGTTTAACAGGCCTAATGATTACTGATGTCCTGTAGTTTAACAGGTCTAATGATTGATGTCCTGTAGTTTAACAGGCCTAATGATTGACTGATGTCCTGTAGTTTAACAGGCCTAATGACTGACTGGTGTCCTGTAGTTTAACAGGCCTAATGATTGACTGATGTCCTGTAGTTTAACAGGCCTAATGACTGATGTCCTGTAGTTTAACAGGCCTAATGACTGATGTCCTGTAGTTTAACAGGCCTAATGACTGATGTCCTGTAGTTTAACAGGCCTAATGACTGATGTCCTGTAGTTTAACAGGCCTAATGACTGATCTCCTGTAGTTTAACAGGCCTAATGATTGACTGATGTCCTGTAGTTTAACAGGCCTAATGACTGATGTCCTGTAGTTTAACAGGTCTAATGACTGACTGATGTCCTGTAGTTTAACAGGCCTAATGACTGATGTCCTGTAGTTTAACAGGCCTAATGATTGATGTCCTGTAGTTTAACAGGCCTAATGATTGACTGATGTCCTGTAGTTTAACAGGTCTAATGATTGACTGATGTCCTGTAGTTTAACAGGCCTAATGACTGATGTCCTGTAGTTTAACAGGCCTAATGATTGATCTCCTGTAGTTTAACAGGTCTAATGATTGACTGATGTCCTGTAGTTTAACAGGCCTAATGACTGATGTCCTGTAGTTTAACAGGCCTAATGAATAATGTCCTGATTTTTAACAGGCCTAATGACTGATGTCCTGTAGTTTAACATGCCTAATGATTGATGTCCTGTAGTTTAACAGTAATAATGATTGACTGATGTCCTGTAGTTTAACAGGCCTAATGACTGATGTCCTGTAGTTTAACAGGCCTAATGACTGATGTCCTGTAGTTTAACAGGCCTAATGATTGATGTCCTGTAGTTTAACAGGCCTAATGATTGATGTCCTGTAGTTTAACAGGCCTAATGACTGATGTCCTGTAGTTTAACAGGCCTAATGACTGATGTCCTGTAGTTTAACAGGCCTAATGATTGACTGATGTCCTGTAGTTTAACAGGTCTAATGATACTGATGTCCTGTAGTTTAACAGGACTAATGACTGATGTCCTGTAGTTTAACAGGCCTAATGACTGACTGATGTCCTGTAGTTTAACAGGACTAATGATTGACTGATGTCCTGTAGTTTAACAGGCCTAATGACTGATGTCCTGTAGTTTAACAGGCCTAATGACTGATGTCCTGTAGTTTAACAGGCCTAATGACTGATGTCCTGTAGTTTAACAGGCCTAATGACTGACTGATGTCCTGTAGTTTAACAGGCCTAATGACTGATGTCCTGTAGTTTAACAGGCCTAATGATTGACTGATGTCCTGTAGTTTAACAGGCCTAATGACTGATTGATGTCCTGTAGTTTAACAGGCCTAATGATTGATGTCCTGTAGTTTAACAGGCCTAATGATTGATGTCCTGTAGTTTAACAGGCCTAATGATTGATGTCCTGTAGTTTAACAGGCCTAATGATAGACTGATGTCCTGTAGTTTAACAGGCCTAATGATTGACTGATGTCCTGTAGTTTAACAGGCCTAATGATTGATGTCCTGTAGTTTAACACGCCTAATGACTGATTGATGTCCTGTAATTTAACTGGCCTAATGATTGACTGATGTCCTGTAGTTTAACAGGCCTAATGACTGACTGATGTCCTGTAGTTTAACAGGTCTAATGATTGACTGATGTCCTGTAGTTTAACAGGCCTAATGACTGATGTTCTGTAGTTTAACAGGCCTAATGACTGATGTCCTGTAGTTTAACAGGCCTAATGACTGATGTCCTGTAGTTTAACAGGCCTAATGATTGATCTCCTGTAGTTTAACAGGTCTAATGATTGACTGATGTCCTGTAGTTTAACAGGTCTAATGACTGATGTCCTGTAGTTTAACAGGCCTAATGATTGATGTCCTGTAGTTTAACAGGCCTAATGATTGATGTCCTGTAGTTTAACAGGTCTAATGATTGACTGATGTCCTGTAGTTTAACAGGCCTAATGACTGATGTCCTGTAGTTTAACAGGTCTAATGATTGATGTCCTGTAGTTTAACAGGCCTAATGACTGATGTCCTGTAGTTTAACAGGTCTAATGATTGATGTCCTGTAGTTTAACAGGACTAATGACTGATGTCCTGTAGTTTAACAGGCCTAATGATTGATCTCCTGTAGTTTAACAGGTCTAATGATTGACTGATGTCCTGTAGTTTAACAGGTCTAATGATTGACTGATGTCCTGTAGTTTAACAGGCCTAATGATTGACTGATGTCCTGTAGTTTAACAGGCCTAATGACTGATGTCCTGTAGTTTAACAGGCCTAATGACTGATGTCCTGTAGTTTAACAGGCCTAATGATTGACTGATGTCCTGTAGTTTAACAGGCCTAATGACTGATGTCCTGTAGTTTAACAGGCCTAATGACTGATGTCCTGTAGTTTAACAGGCCTAATGATTGATCTCCTGTAGTTTAACAGGTCTAATGATTGACTGATGTCCTGTAGTTTAACAGGCCTAATGACTGATGTCCTGTAGTTTAACAGGCCTAATGACTGATGTCCTGTAGTTTAACAGGCCTAATGACTGATGTCCTGTAGTTTAACAGGCCTAATGATTGATGTCCTGTAGTTTAACAGTACTAATGATTGACTGATGTCCTGTAGTTTAACAGGCCTAATGACTGATGTCCTGTAGTTTAACAGGCCTAATGACTGATGTCCTGTAGTTTAACAGGCCTAATGACTGATGTCCTGTAGTTTAACAGGCCTAATGACTGATGTCCTGTAGTTTAACAGGCCTAATGACTGATGTCCTGTAGTTTAACAGGCCTAATGACTGATGTCCTGTAGTTTAACAGGCCTAATGACTGATGTCCTGTAGTTTAACAGGCCTAATGACTGATGTCCTGTAGTTTAACAGGCCTAATGATTGACTGATGTCCTGTAGTTTAACAGGCCTAATGACTGATGTCCTGTAGTTTAACAGGCCTAATGATACTGATGTCCTGTAGTTTAACAGGCCTAATGACTGATGTCCTGTAGTTTAACAGGCCTAATGACTGATGTCCTGTAGTTTAACAGGCCTAATGACTGACTGATGTCCTGTAGTTTAACAGGCCTAATGATTGACTGATGTCCTGTAGTTTAACAGGCCTAATGACTGATGTCCTGTAGTTTAACAGGCCTAATGATTGACTGATGTCCTGTAGTTTAACAGGCCTAATGACTGATGTCCTGTAGTTTAACAGGCCTAATGACTGATGTCCTGTAGTTTAACAGGCCTAATGATTGATGTCCTGTAGTTTAACAGGCCTAATGATTGACTGATGTCCTGTAGTTTAACAGGCCTAATGACTGACTGATGTCCTGTAGTTTAACTGGCCTAATGATTACTGATGTCCTGTAGTTTAACAGGCCTAATGACTGATGTCCTGTAGTTTAACAGGCCTAATGATTGACTGATGTCCTGTAGTTTAACAGGCCTAATGACTGACTGATGTCCTGTAGTTTAACAGGCCTAATGATTGACTGATGTCCTGTAGTTTAACAGGCCTAATGACTGATGTGCTGTAGTTTAACAGGCCTAATGACTGATGTCCTGTAGTTTAACAGGCCTAATGACTGATGTCCTGTAGTTTAACAGGCCTAATGATTGACTGATGTCCTGTAGTTTAACAGGCCTAATGACTGATGTCCTGTAGTTTAACAGGCCTAATGATTACTGATGTCCTGTAGTTTAACAGGCCTAATGACTGACTGATGTCCTGTAGTTTAACAGGCCTAATGATTGACTGATGTCCTGTAGTTTAACAGGCCTAATGACTGATGTCCTGTAGTTTAACAGGCCTAATGACTGATGTCCTGTAGTTTAACAGGCCTAATGACTGATGTCCTGTAGTTTAACAGGCCTAATGACTGATGTCCTGTAGTTTAACAGGCCTAATGACTGATCTCCTGTAGTTTAACAGGCCTAATGATTGACTGATGTCCTGTAGTTTAACAGGCCTAATGACTGATGTCCTGTAGTTTAACAGGTCTAATGATCTGATGTCCTGTAGTTTAACAGGCCTAATGACTGATGTCCTGTAGTTTAACAGGCCTAATGACTTGATGTCCTGTAGTTTAACAGGTCTAATGATTGACTGATGTCCTGTAGTTTAACAGGCCTAATGATTGACTGATGTCCTGTAGTTTAACAGGCCTAATGACTGATGTCCTGTAGTTTAACAGGCCTAATGACTGATCTCCTGTAGTTTAACAGGCCTAATGATTGACTGATGTCCTGTAGTTTAACAGGTCTAATGACTGATGTCCTGTAGTTTAACAGGCCTAATGAATGATGTCCTGATTTTTAACAGGCCTAATGACTGATGTCCTGTAGTTTAACAGGCCTAATGACTGATGTCCTGTAGTTTAACAGGACTAATGATTGACTGATGTCCTGTAGTTTAACAGGCCTAATGACTGATGTCCTGTAGTTTAACAGGCCTAATGACTGATGTCCTGTAGTTTAACAGGCCTAATGATTGATGTCCTGTAGTTTAACAGGCCTAATGACTGATGTCCTGTAGTTTAACAGGCCTAATGACTGATGTCCTGTAGTTTAACAGGCCTAATGACTGATGTCCTGTAGTTTAACAGGCCTAATGACTGATGTCCTGTAGTTTAACAGGCCTAATGATTGACTGATGTCCTGTAGTTTAACAGGCCTAATGATTGATGTCCTGTAGTTTAACAGGCCTAATGATTGACTGATGTCCTGTAGTTTAACAGGCCTAATGACTGACTGATGTCCTGTAGTTTAACTGGCCTAATGATTGACTGATGTCCTGTAGTTTAACAGGCCTAATGACTGATGTCCTGTAGTTTAACAGGCCTAATGACTGATGTCCTGTAGTTTAACAGGTCTAATGACTGATGTCCTGTAGTTTAACAGGCCTAATGACTGATGTCCTGTAGTTTAACAGGCCTAATGATTGATCTCCTGTAGTTTAACAGGCCTAATGATTGACTGATGTCCTGTAGTTTAACAGGCCTAATGACTGATGTCCTGTAGTTTAACAGGCCTAATGACTGATGTCCTGTAGTTTAACAGGCCTAATGACTGATGTCCTGTAGTTTAACAGGCCTAATGACTGATGTCCTGTAGTTTAACAGGTCTAATGATTGACTGATGTCCTGTAGTTTAACAGGTCTAATGATTGACTGATGTCCTGTAGTTTAACAGGCCTAATGACTGATGTCCTGTAGTTTAACAGGCCTAATGATTGATCTCCTGTAGTTTAACAGGTCTAATGATTGACTGATGTCCTGTAGTTTAACAGGTCTAATGACTGATGTCCTGTAGTTTAACAGACCTAATGAATAATGTCCTGATTTTTAACAGGCCTAATGACTGATGTCCTGTAGTTTAACATGCCTAATGATTGATGTCCTGTAGTTTAACAGTAATAATGATTGACTGATGTCCTGTAGTTTAACAGGCCTAATGATTGATGTCCTGTAGTTTAACAGGTCTAATGATTGATGTCCTGTAGTTTAACAGGCCTAATGATTGATGTCCTGTAGTTTAACAGGCCTAATGACTGATGTCCTGTAGTTTAACAGGCCTAATGACTGATGTCCTGTAGTTTAACAGGCCTAATGACTGATGTCCTGTAGTTTAACAGGCCTAATGATTGACTGATGTCCTGTAGTTTAACAGGCCTAATGATTGACTGATGTCCTGTAGTTTAACAGGTCTAATGACTGATGTCCTGTAGTTTAACAGGCCTAATGACTGACTGATGTCCTGTAGTTTAACAGGTCTAATGATTGACTGATGTCCTGTAGTTTAACAGGTCTAATGACTGATGTCCTGTAGTTTAACAGGCCTAATGACTGATGTCCTGTAGTTTAACAGGCCTAATGACTGATGTCCTGTAGTTTAACAGGCCTAATGACTGACTGATGTCCTGTAGTTTAACAGGCCTAATGACTGATGTCCTGTAGTTTAACAGGCCTAATGATTGACTGATGTCCTGTAGTTTAACAGGCCTAATGACTGATTGTGTCCTGTCGTTTAACAGGCCTAATGATTGATGTCCTGTAGTTTAACAGGCCTAATGACTGACTGATGTCCTGTAGTTTAACAGGCCTAATGACTGATGTCCTGTAGTTTAACAGGCCTAATGACTGATGTCCTGTAGTTTAACAGGCCTAATGATTGATGTCCTGTAGTTTAACAGGCCTAATGACTGACTGATGTCCTGTAGTTTAACAGGCCTAATGACTGATGTCCTGTAGTTTAACAGGCCTAATGACTGATGTCCTGTAGTTTAACAGGCCTAATGACTGATGTCCTGTAGTTTAACAGGCCTAATGACTGATTGATGTCCTGTAGTTTAACAGGCCTAATGATTGACTGATGTCCTGTAGTTTAACAGGCCTAATGACTGATGTCCTGTAGTTTAACAGGCCTAATGACTGATGTCCTGTAGTTTAACAGGCCTAATGACTGATGTCCTGTAGTTTAACAGGCCTAATGACTGACGTCCTGTAGTTTAACAGGCCTAATGACTGACTGATGTCCTGTAGTTTAACAGGCCTAATGATTGACTGATGTCCTGTAGTTTAACAGGCCTAATGACTGATGTCCTGTAGTTTAACAGGCCTAATGACTGATGTCCTGTAGTTTAACAGGCCTAATGACTGATGTCCTGTAGTTTAACAGGCCTAATGACTGATGTCCTGTAGTTTAACAGGCCTAATGACTGATGTCCTGTAGTTTAACAGGCCTAATGACTGATGTCCTGTAGTTTAACAGGCCTAATGACTGACTGATGTCCTGTAGTTTAACAGGCCTAATGACTGATGTCCTGTAGTTTAACAGGTCTAATGACTGACTGATGTCCTGTAGTTTAACAGGCCTAATGACTGATGTCCTGTAGTTTAACAGGCCTAATGACTGATGTCCTGTAGTTTAACAGGCCTAATGACTGATGTCCTGTAGTTTAACAGGCCTAATGACTGATGTCCTGTAGTTTAACAGGCCTAATGATTGCTGATGTCCTGTAGTTTAACAGGCCTAATGACTGATGTCCTGTAGTTTAACAGGTCTAATGACTGATGTCCTGTAGTTTAACAGGCCTAATGACTGATGTCCTGTAGTTTAACAGGCCTAATGATTGATGTCCTGTAGTTTAACAGGCCTAATGATTGACTGATGTCCTGTAGTTTAACAGGCCTAATGATTGATGTCCTGTAGTTTAACAGGTCTAATGATTGATGTCCTGTAGTTTAACAGGCCTAATGATTGATGTCCTGTAGTTTAACAGGCCTAATGACTGACTGATGTCCTGTAGTTTAACAGGCCTAATGACTGATCTCCTGTAGTTTAACAGGCCTAATGATTGATGTCCTGTAGTTTAACAGGCCTAATGATTGATGTCCTGTAGTTTAACAGGCCTAATGACTGATGTCCTGTAGTTTAACAGGTCTAAAGACTGACTGATGTCCTGTAGTTTAACAGGCCTAATGACTGATGTCCTGTAGTTTAACAGGCCTAATGACTGATGTCCTGTAGTTTAACAGGCCTAATGACTGATGTCCTGTAGTTTAACAGGCCTAATGACTGATGTCCTGTAGTTTAACAGGCCTAATGACTGATGTCCTGTAGTTTAACAGGCCTAATGACTGATGTCCTGTAGTTTAACAGGCCTAATGACTGATGTCCTGTAGTTTAACAGGTCTAATGACTGATGTCCTGTAGTTTAACAGGCCTAATGACTGATTGATGTCCTGTAGTTTAACAGGCCTAATGATTGACTGATTTCCTGTAGTTTAACAGGCCTAATGACTGATTGATGTCCTGTAGTTTAACAGGCCTAATGATTGACTGATGTCCTGTAGTTTAACAGGCCTAATGACTGATGTCCTGTAGTTTAACAGGCCTAATGACTGATGTCCTGTAGTTTAACAGGCCTAATGACTGATGTCCTGTAGTTTAACAGGCCTAATGACTGATGTCCTGTAGTTTAACAGGCCTAATGACTGACTGATGTCCTGTAGTTTAACAGGCCTAATGATTGACTGATGTCCTGTAGTTTAACAGGCCTAATGATTGATGTCCTGTAGTTTAACAGGTCTAATGATTGACTGATGTCCTGTAGTTTAACAGGCCTAATGACTGATGTCCTGTAGTTTAACAGGTCTAATGACTGATGTCCTGTAGTTTAACAGGTCTAATGACTGACTGATGTCCTGTAGTTTAACAGGTCTAATGATTGACTGATGTCCTGTAGTTTAACAGGCCTAATGACTGATGTCCTGTAGTTTAACAGGCCTAATGATTGATGTCCTGTAGTTTAACAGGCCTAATGATTGATGTCCTGTAGTTTAACAGGCCTAATGATTGACTGATGTCCTGTAGTTTAACTGGCCTAATGATTGACTGATGTCTTGTAGTTTAACAGGTCTAATGATTGATGTCCTGTAGTTTAACAGGCCTAATGACTGATTGATGTCCTGTACTTTAACTGGCCTAATGATTGACTGATGTCCTGTAGTTTAACAGGCCTAATGACTGACTGATGTCCTGTAGTTTAACAGGTCTAATGATTGACTGATGTCCTGTAGTTTAACAGGCCTAATGACTGATGTCCTGTAGTTTAACAGGCCTAATGACTGATGTCCTGTAGTTTAACAGGCCTAATGACTGATGTCCTGTAGTTTAACAGGCCTAATGACTGATGTCCTGTAGTTTAACAGGTCTAATGATTGACTGATGTCCTGTAGTTTAACAGGTCTAATGATTGACTGATGTCCTGTAGTTTAACAGGCCTAATGACTGATGTCCTGTAGTTTAACAGGCCTAATGATTGATCTCCTGTAGTTTAACAGGTCTAATGATTGACTGATGTCCTGTAGTTTAACAGGTCTAAAGACTGATGTCCTGTAGTTTAACAGGCCTAATGATTGATGTCCTGTAGTTTAACAGGCCTAATGATTGATGTCCTGTAGTTTAACAGGTCTAATGATTGACTGATGTCCTGTAGTTTAACAGGTCTAATGATTGACTGATGTCCTGTAGTTTAACAGGCCTAATGACTGATGTCCTGTAGTTTAACAGGTCTAATGATTGATGTCCTGTAGTTTAACAGGCCTAATGATTGATGTCCTGTAGTTTAACAGGTCTAATGATTGATGTCCTGTAGTTTAACAGGACTAATGACTGATGTCCTGTAGTTTAACATGCCTAATGATTGATCTCCTGTAGTTTAACAGGTCTAATGATTGACTGATGTCCTGTAGTTTAACAGGCCTAATGACTGATGTCCTGTAGTTTAACAGGCCTAATGACTGATGTCCTGTAGTTTAACAGGTCTAATGATTGACTGATGTCCTGTAGTTTAACAGGCCTAATGATTGACTGATGTCCTGTAGTTTAACAGGCCTAATGACTGATGTCCTGTAGTTTAACAGGCCTAATGACTGATGTCCTGTAGTTTAACAGGTCTAATGATTGACTGATGTCCTGTAGTTTAACAGGTCTAATGACTGATGTCCTGTAGTTTAACAGGCCTAATGACTGATGTCCTGTAGTTTAACAGGCCTAATGATTGATGTCCTGTAGTTTAACAGTAATAATGATTGACTGATGTCCTGTAGTTTAACAGGCCTAATGATTGATGTCCTGTAGTTTAACAGGTCTAATGACTGACATGTCCTGTAGTTTAACAGGCCTAATGATTGATGTCCTGTAGTTTAACAGGCCTAATGACTGATGTCCTGTAGTTTAACAGGCCTAATGATTGATGTCCTGTAGTTTAACAGGCCTAATGATTGATGTCCTGTAGTTTAACAGGCCTAATGATGCTGATGTCCTGTAGTTTAACAGGCCTAATGACTGATGTCCTGTAGTTTAACAGGCCTAATGATTACTGATGTCCTGTAGTTTAACAGGCCTAATGACTGATGTCCTGTAGTTTAACAGGCCTAATGATTGACTGATGTCCTGTAGTTTAACAGGCCTAATGACTGATGTCCTGTAGTTTAACAGGTCTAATGACTGATGTCCTGTAGTTTAACAGGCATAATGACTGATATGTCCTGTAGTTTAACAGGCCTAATGATTGACTGATGTCCTGTAGTTTAACAGGCCTAATGACTGATGTCCTGTAGTTTAACAGGCCTAATGACTGATGTCCTGTAGTTTAACAGGCCTAATGATTGATGTCCTGTAGTTTAACAGGCCTAATGATTGACTGATGTCCTGTAGTTTAACAGGCCTAATGACTGACTGATGTCATGTAATTTAACTGGCCTAATGATTGACTGATGTCTTGTAGTTTAACAGGTCTAATGATTGATGTCCTGTAGTTTAACAGGCCTAATGATTGACTGATGTCCTGTAGTTTAACAGGCCTAATGACTGATGTCCTGTAGTTTAACAGGCCTAATGACTGATGTCCTGTAGTTTAACAGGCCTAATGACTGATGTCCTGTAGTTTAACAGGCCTAATGATTGATGTCCTGTAGTTTAACAGGCCTAATGATTGATGTCCTGTAGTTTAACAGGTCTAATGATTGACTGATGTCCTGTAGTTTAACAGGTCTAATGATTGACTGATGTCCTGTAGTTTAACAGGCCTAATGACTGATGTCCTGTAGTTTAACAGGCCTAATGATTGATCTCCTGTAGTTTAACAGGCCTAATGATTGACTGATGTCCTGTAGTTTAACAGGCCTAATGATCTGATGTCCTGTAGTTTAACAGGCCTAATGACTGATGTCCTGTAGTTTAACAGGTCTAATGATTGACTGATGTCCTGTAGTTTAACAGGCCTAATGACTGATGTCCTGTAGTTTAACAGACCTAATGACTCCGTCCTGTAGTTTAACAGGCCTAATGATTGATCTCCTGTAGTTTAACAGGTCTAATGATTGACTGATGTCCTGTAGTTTAACAGGCCTAATGACTGATGTCCTGTAGTTTAACAGGCCTAATGATTGATGTCCTGTAGTTTAACAGGTCTAATGATTGATGTCATGTAGTTTAACAGGCATAATGACTGATGTCCTGTAGTTAACAGGCCTAATGACTGATGTCCTGTAGTTTAACAGGCCTAATGACTGGTGTCCTGTAGTTTAACAGGCCTAATGACTGATGTCCTGTAGTTTAACAGGCCTAATGATTGACTGATGTCCTGTAGTTTAACAGGTCTAATGATTACTGATGTCCTGTAGTTTAACAGGCCTAATGACTGATGTCCTGTAGTTTTAACAGGCCTAATGATGATGTCCTGTAGTTTAACAGGCCTAATGACTGATGTCCTGTAGTTTAACAGGCCTAATGACTGATGTCCTGTAGTTTAACAGGTCTAATGATTGACTGATGTCCTGTAGTTTAACAGGTCTAATGATTGACTGATGTCCTGTAGTTTAACAGGACTAATGACTGATGTCCTGTAGTTTAACAGGCCTAATGACTGACTGATGTCCTGTAGTTTAACAGGCCTAATGATTGATCTCCTGTAGTTTAACAGGTCTAATGATTGACTGATGTCCTGTAGTTTAACAGGTCTAATGATTGACTGATGTCCTGTAGTTTAACAGGCCTAATGACTGATGTCCTGTAGTTTAACAGGCCTAATGACTGATGTCCTGTAGTTTAACAGGCCTAATGACTGATGTCCTGTAGTTTAACAGGTCTAATGATTGACTGATGTCCTGTAGTTTAACAGGTCTAATGATTGACTGATGTCCTGTAGTTTAACAGGACTAATGACTGATGTCCTGTATTTTAACAGGCCTAATGATTGATGTCCTGTAGTTTAACAGGCCTAATGACTGATGTCCTGTAGTTTAACAGGCCTAATGACTGATGTCCTGTAGTTTAACAGGCCTAATGATTGACTGATGTCCTGTAGTTTAACAGGCCTAATGATTGACTGATGTCCTGTAGTTTAACAGGACTAATGACTGATGTCCTGTAGTTTAACAGGCCTAATGACTGATGTCCTGTAGTTTAACAGGCCTAATGATTGATCTCCTGTAGTTTAACAGGTCTAATGATTGACTGATGTCCTGTAGTTTAACAGGTCTAATGATTGACTGATGTCCTGTAGTTTAACAGGCCTAATGACTGATGTCCTGTAGTTTAACAGGTCTAATGATTGACTGATGTCCTGTAGTTTAACAGGCCTAATGACTGATGTCCTGTAGTTTAACAGACCTAATGACTGACGTCCTGTAGTTTAACAGGCCTAATGATTGATCTCCTGTAGTTTAACAGGTCTAATGATTGACTGATGTCCTGTAGTTTAACAGGCCTAATGACTGATGTCCTGTAGTTTAACAGGCCTAATGATTGATGTCCTGTAGTTTAACAGGTCTAATGATTGATGTCCTGTAGTTTAACAGGCCTAATGATTGATGTCCTGTATTTTAACAGGCCTAATGATTGATGTCCTGTAGTTTAACAGGCCTAATGACTGATGTCCTGTAGTTTAACAGGCCTAATGACTGATGTCCTGTAGTTTAACAGGTCTAATGATTGACTGATGTCCTGTAGTTTAACAGGTCTAATGATTGACTGATGTCCTGTAGTTTAACAGGCCTAATGACTGATGTCCTGTAGTTTAACAGGCCTAATGACTGATGTCCTGTAGTTTAACAGGCCTAATGATTGATGTCCTGTAGTTTAACAGGTCTAATGATTGACTGATGTCCTGTAGTTTAACAGGCCTAATGACTGATGTCCTGTAGTTTAACAGGCCTAATGACTGATGGGAAATGAGAGAAGAGGAGGAATGTTCCTCTGTCTCCTGACCATATTCCCCGTGTTCCCTGTATTCCCTGTATTCCCTGTGTTCCCTGTATTCCCTGTGTTCCCTGTATTCCCTGTATTCCCTGTGTTCCCTGTATTCCCTGTAGTCCCTGTGTTCCCTGTATTCCCTGTGTTCCCTGTATTCCCTGTATTCCCTGTGTTCCCTGTATTCCCTATATTCCCTGTGGTCCCTGTGTTCCCTGTATTCCCTGTATTCCCTGTATTCCCTGTATTCCCTTTATTCCCTGTATTCCAGCTGGAGAGGTACATCCAGGAGAACCTGCGTTCTGGGATGGAGGAGATGAAGAGGAACGCTGTTCACACCCAGACGGTGGCCATGTTGGAGATCGTGACCAACCTCTTTAGCCAATCAGCTGAGCTGACCCGTAAACTGACAGATGTGAAGACCCAGGTAAGCCAATCAGCTGGACCTGTTGTGAAGAATACCTCTAGTCCCTTCCTCTTCCATTTGTAGGTGGATGATGGGAACTGGATCATTCAGAGGGCTTCAACCCTGGTCCGAAAGAGCTTCAGCCGCGCAACAAAATACCTTGATTCAACTTTCAATGTTTTGATTAGTTGCCAAGGTGTCCCAGGTGTGATTCATTGATTAGGCCAGTTGTCCCAGGTGTGAATCATTGATTAGGCCAGTTGTCCCAGGTGTGATTCATTGATTAGGCCAGTTGTCCCAGGTGTGATTCATTGATTAGGCCAGTTGTCCCAGGTGTGATTCATTGATTAGGCTGAGATCTGTTGTCCCTCATCGTAAACACTTTGATTGACATGCTGAGTTGAATTTAGTTGACTGACAATCAGCCAGTTAAAACATCCAACATGGAGCCACAACACAGATGGTCCTTAGTTGTACCATAGAGCTGTTATTACAGGAAGATGTGTTTTGGTATTTTCTAGTTTCCTCTATCAGTCACTCTCTCTTTGTGATCCATGATGTACAACAGTGCAACCTGTACAAATATTGTAACTGGTTGGTTATCAGTCAAGCTGCAAAGATAAGATACGAATGTAGTGGTCAAACTTGTATTATTCATCTTTGAAATTGTATAACAGGCCCCTTCCTGTTTGTCTATCTGTGTCTGGTGTTTAGCTTTGAAGAAAGTACTAAGTCTTCTCTATATAAGATAGTCATTTAATCCAGGTGTCTTGGCGTCATATTCAGAACAAGATCCTTAACAACAGCTTGATCTTTAATGGTCTTTGTCAGGTAACTGAATAACTCTCCCTCCCTCCCTAGGTGCTAAACCAGACCAGTAGAATGGAGATTCAGCTGTTAGAGTATTCTCTGTTCACTAACCGTCTGGAGAAACACATCCTCCAGCAGAATCAGGAAATCTCACGGCTCAACGATAAGAACAGGTACAGCAGCCCTGTCCAACACGCAGAGAGGAGGGAGGAAGGGAGTGTGTGTGTGTGTGTGTGTGTGTGTGTGTGAAAGGAAAGAGCACGTGAACCCGCCAGATCTGAGTTCAAATACTGTGAGCGTTTACATTTGGCCTGTCTGCGGTGCCAGGTGGGCGGGGTTTATGCTTATGTTTTTTTTTCTTCTATTGGTGTCTTTGCATCAAGCATGCTCAATCAATCACAGATAAAGTATTTGAATCCAGGTCTGGTATGTGATAGTTGGTTATGGATGGTGTATATTTTTTCCCCCAACAATGTGAACTTACCAGGTAACGTCCCAGGCTCTAGAGCAGTGGTATTCAAACTTTTTTCAGCGGGGATCCCATCCCACCCCAAAATCTAACAATTTTTTTTTAAAAACAACGACAACCCCAACTGCGGTACCCCGACTTTGAATACCACTGCCATAGAGTCACGTGGTCAGGAGAAATATGCTCCCTTACACATTTCATACTGGGGGCTTGAGATACATCTGAACCAGAAGATACATCTGAACCAGGAGGTGAGTCTGAACCAGAAGACACATGAGACCAGGAGGTGAGTCTGAACCATGGTGTGAGTCTGAACCATGAGGTGAGTCTGAACCAGGAGGTGAGTCTGAACCATGAGGTGAGTCTGAACCATGGGGTGACTCTGAACCAGGAGGTGAGTCTGAACCAGGAGGTGAGTCTGAACCAGGAGGTGAGTCTGAACCATGAGGTGAGTCTGAACCATGGGGTGACTCTGAACCAGGAGGTGAGTCTGAACCAGGAGGTGAGTCTGAACCATGAGGTGAGTCTGAACCAGGAGGTGAGTCTGAACCATGAGGTGAGTCTGAACCAGGAGGTGAGTCTGAACCAGGAGGTGAGTCTGAACCATGGGGTGACTCTGAACCAGGAGGTGAGTCTGAACCAGGAGGTGAGTCTGAACCATGAGGTGAGTCTGAACCAGGAGGTGAGTCTGAACCAGGAGGTGAGTCTGAACCATGGGGTGACTCTGAACCAGGAGGTGAGTCTGAACCATGAGGTGAGTCTGAACCAGGAGGTGAGTCTGAACCATGAGGTGAGTCTGAACCAGGAGGTGAGTCTGAACCAGGAGGTGAGTCTGAACCATGGGGTGACTCTGAACCAGGGAGGTGAGTCTGAACCAGGAGGTGAGTCTGAACCATGAGGTGAGTCTGAACCAGGAGGTGAGTCTGAACCAGGAGGTGAGTCTGAACCATGGGGTGACTCTGAACCAGGAGGTGAGTCTGAACCATGAGGTGAGTCTGAACCAGGAGGTGAGTCTGAACCATGAGGTGAGTCTGAACCAGGAGGTGAGTCTGAACCAGGAGGTGAGTCTGAACCATGGGGTGACTCTGAACCAGGAGGTGAGTCTGAACCAGGAGGTGAGTCTGAACCATGGGGTGACTCTGAACCAGGAGGTGAGTCTGAACCAGGAGGTGAGTCTGAACCATGGGGTGACTCTGAACCAGGAGGTGAGTCTGAACCAGGAGGTGAGTCTGAACCATGAGGTGAGTCTGAACCATGAGGTGACTCTGAACCAGGAGGTGACTCTGAACCAGGAGGTGACTCTGAACCAGGAGGTGAGTCTGAACCAGGAGGTGAGTCTGAACCATGGTGTGAGTCTGATGTTTCAGGGATAAACATTATTTACTGAGGGAACCAAAAGGTTTGGAGGAGGATGAATGACACAGACATGGGGATGAAGAACAGGTGGCATCGTGTGAAGTGGCCAGTGTTATGTCTCTCTGGTTGTTTATCCATTCAGCCCTGTGGACAGGCCCCAGGCACCCAGATTATTATGGTCTAAAGTAGTGCGCTACATAGGGAATAGGGTGCCATTCTCTGGTCTAAAGTAGTGCGCTATATAGGGAATAGGGTGCCATTCTCTGGTCTAAAGTAGTGCACTATATAGGGAATAGGGTGCCATTCTCTGGTCTAAAGTAGTGCACTATATAGGGAATAGGGTGCCATTTGGGACGGGGTCCAGGTGTGTTCAGAATAACAGAGTGATCTGGTCATGACAGTTGCCACACATATGACCCTGCTTGACCTCTTGACCCCTACTTGTGGTTAGAATATCCACCTGAGGTTGGCTACTTCCTTTGACTCCCTCTGGGTTGAAGCCTAAGATAAAATAACAACTAGAGCATCAATGGATTCAGTCGTGACACTATTTATACAATGTTAGTAAGGCATTGTTGGGGAGAAAACCCAAAACACCATTACGAGAAGTGCCATTGAAATCAATTCCAATTGATCTCCAGGTGTAAACATAGTGAGGTAAGGTATACGTCCCAAATGGCAACCCTATTCCCTACGTAGCGCACTACTTTTGACCAGGATCCAATGGACTATATAGGGAAGAGGGTGCCATTGGGGACTCAGCCAAAGGTGTTTGAGAGCGGGGTGCAGTGCAGAGCAAGGCAGAGTGAGAAGCAGCTTGCATCCGTCTGTGTGGCTCTGGGTTGTTTCTGCTGAGTCGTTAGTCAGAGCTATAAACATCAGACTGGGGGATTTACAGGCTTCATTTGGAGCGGGGTGGGTAACACACACATGCAAGCACGCACGTCATGGTTGCCCCAGGGTAGTGATTGAGACGTTCAATATGCAGCTCCATCCAGATGTCTAATGCTGCTGTACAGGTGTTTCTGTGGTGTGTGTGTGTGTGTGTGTGTGTGTGTTTTGTTGGGCCTGGGTTGTTCAAGATGTTTCTTTGGCATTTGCTGAATGGAACCTGTCTTTTTTGTCTCTGCAGTCATTCATTCGTCTTGCTATAGGAGGTATGTACAGGATGCTATAGGAGGTATGTACAGGATGCTATAGGAGGTATGTACAGGATGCTATAGGAGGTATGTACAGGATGCTATAGGAGGTATGTACAGGATGCTATAGGAGGTATGTACAGGATGCTATAGGAAGTATGTACAGGATGCTAAAGGAGGTATGTACAGGATGCTATAGGAGGTATGTACAAGTTGCTATAGGAGGTATGTACAGGATGCTGTAGGAGGTATGTACAGGATGCTATAGGAAGTATGTACAGGATGCTATAGGAGGTATGTACAGGATGCTATAGGAGGTATGTACAAGATGCTATAGGAGGTATGTACAGGATGCTGTAGGAGGTATGTACAGGATGCTATAGGAAGTATGTACAGGATACTATAGGAGGTATGTACAGGATGCTATAGGAGGTATGTACAGGATGCTATAGGAGGTATGTACAGGATGCTATAGGAGGTTTGTACAAGATGCTATAGGAGGTATGTACAGGATGCTATAGGAGGTATGTACAGGATGCTATAGGAGGTACGTACAGGATGCTATAGGAGGTATGTACAGGATGCTATAGGAGGTATGTACAGGATGCTATAGGAGGTATGTACAGGATGCTATAGGAGGTATGTACAGGATACTATAAGAAGTATGTACAGGAGGCTGCATACAGGAGACTGCATAATGCTAATTCCTGAGACATGCATTTAACACAATTGGTTCCTTTGAATCAACCAATCCAGTGCTGCTGCATTGTGCTGACAGATCTCTCTACTTACTACATCAATATCACCTGACCCCACTAGGGATCAACCCTTCAGTTGGTATGTACAGGATACAATATCACCTGACCCCACTAGGGATCAACCCTTCAGTTGGTATGTACAGGATACAATATCACCTGACCCCACTAGGGATCAACCCTCCAGTTGCTGTTCCACTCCTCTAATCTCTAGGCTATCCACCACCTCCTTGTCTTTTGGCTAGGTCACTCTTAGAAAAAACATGGTTCATCAAGGGTTCTTCCACTGTCCCTGTAGGATGGTTCCTGTCAGAGAGACTACCATCCATCCTCTCTCTCTCTCTCTCTCTCCCTCTCTCTCTCTCTCTCTCTCTCTCTCTCTCTCTCTCTCTCTCTCTCTCTCTCTCTCTCCCTCTCTCTCCCCCTCTCTCTCTCTCTCTCTCTCTCTCTCTCTCTCTCTCTCTCTCTCTCTCTCTCTCTCTCTCTCTCTCTCTCTCTCTCTCTCTCTCTCTCTCTCTCTCTGTCTCATATAGTTTGCTAGAGCAGAGGTTCTCAGCGTTAGAGGCCAGGCACGTTAAGGAGCTCCAGGGTCTTCAGAGGCAGGAACAGCAGCAGCAGGACATGCTGGAGAGTCAGAGGCGCCTGGTCACCCAGCTACAGGGAGAGCTGGGGACCTCCACACACAACAGCACACTACTGCAGAAACAGCAGGCTATACTGACTGACACAGTGCAGCAGCTGCTAGCCATGGGCACCCACTGCAATGGTGAGAGAGATCTACTGGGAATGTGTTTGTTTTTTCTTCATTATCCATCCTTACTTGTCAAGTCTGCTAAATTCATTATAAAGGTCAAGTCTGCTAACTTCATTATAAAGGTCAAGTCTGCTAACTTAATTATAAAGGTCAAGTCTGCTAACTTAATTATAAAGGTCAAGTCTGCTAACTTTATTATAAAGGTAAAGTCTGCTAACTTAATTATAAAGGTCAAGTCTGCTAACTTTATTATAAAGGTCAAGTCTGCTAACTTAATTATAAAGTTCAAGTCTGCTAAATTTATTATAAAGGTCAAGTCTGCTAACTTAATTATAAAGGTCAAGTCTGCTAACTTTATTATAAAGGTCAAGTCTGCTAGCTTAATTATAAAGGTCTGAATTGGTTACTTATTTTATTTTACTTTATTATTACTATTATTATTATTATTATTATTATTATTATTATTATTATTATTATTATTATTATTATTATTATTATTATTATTTTAGTTTAATACCTTAAAGACCAAAAATATGCTGCTTAAGGGATCCCATATGTGAGGCTGCCACTGGCCGTAATGCTCCGACCCTGTAATTATAGTGCAGTGCGGGGGGACCGGGGAGGGAGGGTCGGGGGCCCTATAGAGGGGGTCTTCTGGGTCGGGAGCGACCAAACGGAGGGCCGGGGGCCTATAGAGAGGGTCTCCTGGGTGGGGAGCGACCAAACGGAGGGTCGGGGGTCCTATAGAGAGGGTCTCCTGGGTGGGGAGCGACCAAACGGAGGGTCGGGGGCCCCTATAGAGAGGTCTCCTGGGTGGGGGAGCGACCAAACGGAGGGTCGGGGGTCCTATAGAGAGGGTCTCCTGGGTGGGGAGCGACCAAACGGAGGGTCGGGGGTCCCTATAGAGAGGGTCTCCTGGGTGGGGGAGCGACCAAACGGAGGGTCGGGGGGTCCTATAGAGAGGGTCTCCTGGGTGGGAGCGCACCAAACGGAGGGTCGGGGGTCCTATAGAGAGGGTCTCCTGGGTGGGGAGCGACCAAACGGAGGGTCGGGGGTCCTATAGAGAGGGTCTCCTGGGTGGGGAGCGACCAAACGGAGGGTCGGGGGCCCTATAGAGGGGGTCTCCTGGGTGGGGAGCGACCAAACGGAGGGTCGGGGGTCCTATAGAGAGGGTCTCCTGGGTGGGGAGCGACAAAACGGAGGGTCGGGGGCTCTATAGAGAGGGTCTCCTGGGTGGGGAGCGACCAAACGGAGGGTCGGGGCCCTATAGAGAGGGTCTTCTGGGTGGGGAGCGACCAAACGGAGGGTCGGGGGTCCTATAGAGAGGGTCTCCTGGGTGGGGAGCGACCAAACGGAGGGCCGGGGGCCCTATAGAGAGGGTCTCCTGGGTGGGGAGCGACCAAACGGAGGGTCGGGGGTCCTATAGAGAGGGTCTCCTGGGTGGGGAGCGACCAAACGGAGGGTCGGGGGTCCTATAGAGAGGGTCTCCTGGGTGGGGAGCGACCAAACGGAGGGTCGGGGGTCCTATAGAGAGGGTCTCCTGGGTGGGGGAGCGACCAAACGGAGGGTCGGGGTCCTATAGAGAGGGTCTCCTGGGTGGGGAGCGACCAAACGGAGGGTCGGGGGGTCCTGTAGAGAGGGTCTCCTGGGTGGGGGAGCGACCAAACGGAGGGTCGGGGGGGCCCTATAGAGGGGGTCTCCTGGGTGGGGAGCGACCAAACGGAGGGTCGGGGGTCCTATAGAGAGGGTCTCCTGGGTGGGGAGCGACAAACGGAGGGTCGGGGCTCTATAGAAGAGGGTCTCCCTGGGTGGGGAGCGACCAAACGGAGGGTCGGGGCCCTATAGAGAGGGTCTTCTGGGGTGGGGAGCGACCAAACCGGAGGGTCGGGGGTCCTATAGAGAGGGTCTCTGGGTGGGGAGCGACCAAACGGAGGGCCGGGGCTCTATAGAGAGGGTCTCCTGGGTGGGGGAGCTTGACCAAACGGAGGGTCGGGGGCCCTATAGAGGGGTCTCCTGGGTGGGGAGCGACCAAACGGAGGGCCGGGGGCCCTATAGAGAGGGTCTCCTGGGTGGGGAGCGACCAAACGGAGGGCCGGGGGCCTATAGAGGGGGTCTCCTGGGTGGGGAGCGACCAAACGGAGGGCCGGGGGCCCTATAGAGGGGGTCTCCTGGGTGGGGAGCGACCAAACGGAGGGTTTCCCTGTGGGGCTTGTTATTTTACAGCTATGTGCTTTAGCAACACTAAAGATAACAGTTACATTTTAGAAAAACAATGGCGACACCGTCTATTTCTCTCCTGGAATTTGAAAGGGTTTAATATTCCTATCAAGTGTTCCAGATGTCTTGATATTCTAGCTAAGAAACCATGTTGATATATCGATGCTACAAGGAACACACCTGCTCCAAAAGGACGCATATAGAATAGAAAACCGTTTGTCCAAACTGGCTGCTTTTTCATCAGCCCCAAACAAAACTAAAGGTGTTTTCATGATGATACATTAGAAACTCTAAATCACCATCCTTGGTAAAGGAGAAGACCAAGAAGGTAGAATCACTTTCCTTTAAATTAATCCATAATGGAAAGAAAATTGCCTTTATTAACGTGTATGCTCCGTATTCATATGATCCTACGTTTTTGTTTATCTGAACAGCATATTGTTAGAATTCACTGAATTCCAACTGGTTATTGGGACAGATATTAATGCCATTCTGGACATGTCTGGCGAGGACATATTCATTTTACATTTTACATTTTAGTCATTTAGCAGACGCTCTTATCCAGAGCGACTTACAGTTAGTGAGTGCATACATTTTCATACTGGGCCCCCCCGTGGGAATCGAACCCACAACCCTGGCGTTGCAAAGGCCATGCTCTACCAACTGAGCTACACGGGGCCTACATTTTGAATATTCCTAAAGCAAAATAGTACACTCTCTATTCAAACAATATCAAAACAATCTCCCGAATCGATTTCATACTATCATCTACTCCTCTATTTTCTTTAATCAAGAAAATAGAAATCTGCCTATCTAATCATCATGCTTATAACTGGCAGATACACATGTCTCAATCTCCTAAAAGAGCCACAAGATGGCCATTTAATGTTTCCTTACTACAAAATCCTACTTTCTGTGAACAATTTGAAACTGAATTGAATTCATTTATAATGATTAACAAAAATTCAGTCGATGAGCGTCAGATTTTATGGCAAGCCATCGAAGGCTTTATTAAAAACGATGCAACTGCATTTACATCTGGGCTCAATAAGTAACAATTAAAGAAGATATCAGAATTGGAAAAGTTGTTAACGATGTTAGAGCCTTCTCAACAAACACTTATTTTCAGAAAAGGTAGCGACTGCTCTCTTCAAAGTCAAGACAGAACTAAATCTATTGATAAGACAGAGAGCAGCATTTGCCATCCATCGAGTTAGACTCAACCATTACTTCCATGGTAATCGACCCAGTCATCTACTGGCTAACAAGCTTGGCAGTAATGATCAATTAGAGGATATTGCAGCTATTGAATCTGAATCAGGTTAATTACTATAAGAACCCAAGTTAATCAACGAAAGATTCTCCCGTTTCTATAAAGAATTGCACACCTCTGATTATAAATCCACACCAAGCCAGACCGAGGCCTTTTTAAAAGATAGAAGAACTCCTCTTCTCTCAACTGAGGGAACTGGCTGGCTGGGAGCCCAAATCTCTCCCCATGAACTCAAAAGGACACTAGATAACATGAATAAAGGTAAATCACCTGGTTGTGACAGTATTCCTCCTGAGGTCAATTTACAATTTTGGAACCAATTAGGTCCACTGTTACTTGAAATGATGAACACAGCCATTCACAAATGTTCATTTGGAAGGGATGTGAATACAGCACTAATTTAGCTTTTATTTTAAAAAAAGGATGCCACCAAGTGCTCTCACTATCACCCACTATCTTTGATAAACACAGATATTAAACTATTTTCAAAAATGATGTTGTCCCCTCTCGAAACGTACTTACCCAAATTGGTACATCTTGACCAAAGTGGGTTTGTTAAACTATTATCCTCAGATAAACTCCATCGACGATTACATACTGTATCTGACATGCTTCATCAGAAACCAAAGCTCATTGGGTAGCTCTATCTCTGAATGCATAAATCACTTTTGATAGACTAGAATGGTCGTATCTTTGGTCGGTTCTGGAACATATGGGACTTTGACTCCAATTTCATGAATATGATAAAAAATACTTTATGCCAGTCCCTCAGCCAAAAATAATAGCAGGCAATACCTGCTCTGTTCCATTCAGACTAACTAGAAGTAGCAGGCAAGGTGATCCCATCCCACCTCTGCTATTTTTATTGTCTATGGAGCCCCAGGCCTAGGCAATTCGACGATCGAAAGAAATTACACCAATATCTCTCAATTCTACGGATAGCGTCATCTCATTATACACCGACGATATCTTTCCCTAGCTAGACAATGTATCTCAATCCCTCCCAAAATATTTGAAGATAATAGACAAATTCAGCTCCGTCTCAAGTTATAAAATAAATCTAACCAAATCGACCCTACTGCCTCTCAAGATGTCGATGGAGGACTCCATCTCTACTTTTGGAATCCCAATCGTTTCCCATTTTAAATATTTGGGAGTAGATATATTTCCTTCCTTAGATAAAAACATTACCAAAAACTTTAACAGAATGCTCAAACCAATTCAATCCGACCTCAGTAGATGGACTAATATCCCAGTTGCTTTAAACGGCAGAATGTCTATTGTCTAAATGAACATATTGCCACGGCTGAATTTCTGTAGTTCAATGCTCTGGCTGTTTGCGATAACTTTCTGTAGTTCAATGCTCTGGCTGATAAAACCAAAGTGCATTTTCAAAATGTATATTGCAAGGTAAGCGAGCCCGTATAACATTAACAAACTTGCAAAGAGGGAAAGACGTAGGAGGACAATCCGTATGATGTCTCCTATTGTCCTGGAAGAAGTGATCTTCACTCATATTTCCCTTAAATAATATAAACTACGCTTTGGTTGTCTTATTGCTATGCAATTTCCATTTTGCGCAAAAATTTACAATGTAACTGGGAATCAAAATGGCATGCATACTCCAATACGTGACCGACCGGCTCGATTTGGTCTTATGTAGCAACATTTGAGATTGTGTTTTTTTTTTTACATTGGATAAAAGTAGCGACTCAGAGCTAGAAAATGGTATATCACACACTACAGTTGAGGAACAATGGGAAAGTAATTCTGCTTTGAAAGTTGATAAACCTCTTACCTCACTTTTGAGACAATGGCCCTTGAATGTTTTGGTAAACCTACTGGAGAGCTCTTCTTTGTCTACACCCATTCAGCATCGTTCACACCCACTTAAGCCTTAGCTAAAACCCATCTCTTTAAGGATTCACATGTGAGGCCATGCACTAAACAACCAAAGATTTCAAGACTAAAGGCTAGTTTATACTACGGGTGTGTTCGTAAATTCAATCTCCCTCTCTCTGATGCCCACCTCTTTGAAGGGGCCCACTACGTCATCAGTTATTTTAACTAAAACATAACCAATCTTTGTTAAACATAAATACCAAACTTGTTTTTGCATGGATTCTGCGACGCGGTTAGCTTTTAACAGCTAGGACCACTATTTCTTGTCCTGGAATCCCGCTTACCTGACAGGTTAAAGTCTGCTTGAAAGAGCGCTAACCTAGCAAAGCTGCTAACATTAGCCATCAAGCTAACGAAGTTAGTCCTAGATGAGTTTTCCAATGGAGCCCTCTTTGGGGAAGTAAATGAACGGTTCCAGCGCTGTAGGAGTTGTATCTACTACGCTTTGTTTCAGGACAAACTAGACCACGCAGAGTTCAAATGCGGCAGTTGTGTGCTTGCCGAGGATTACAGTGGGGGAAAAAGTATTTAGTCAGCCACCAATTGTGCAAGTTATCCCACTTAAAAAGATGAGAGAGGCCTGTAATTTTCATCATAGGTACACGTCAACTATGACAGACAAAATGAGGAAAAAAAATCCAGAAAATCACATTGTAGGATTTTTAATGAATTTATTTGCAAATTATGGTGGAAAATAAGTATTTGGTCAATAACAAAAGTTTCTCAATACTTTGTTATATACCCTTTGTTGGCAATGACACAGGTCAAACGTTTTCTGTAAGTCTTCACAAGGTTTTCACACACTGTTGCTGGTATTTTGGCCCATTCCTCCATGCAGATCTCCTCTAGAGCAGTGATGTTTTGGGGCTGTCGCTGGGCAACACGGACTTTCAACTCCCTCCAAAGATTTTCTATGGGGTTGAGATCTGGAGACTGGCTAGGCCACTCCAGGACCTTGAAATGCTTCTTACGAAGCCACTCCTTCGTTGCCCGGGCGGTGTGTTTGGGATCATTGTCATGCTGAAAGACCCAGCCACGTTTCATCTTCAATGCCCTTGCTGATGGAAGGAGGTTTTCACTCAAAATCTCACCATACATGGCCCCATTCATTCTTTCCTTTACACGGATCAGTCGTCCTGGTGCCTTTGCAGAAAAACAGCCCCAAAGCATGATGTTTCCACCCCCATGCTTCACAGTAGGTATGGTGTTCTTTGGATGCAACTCAGCATTCTTTGTCCTCCAAACACGACGAGTTGAGTTTTTACCAAAAAGTTCTATTTTGGTTTCATCTGACCATATGACATTCTCCCAATCCTCTTCTGGACCATCCAAATGCACTCTAGCAAACTTCAGACGGGCCTGGACATGTACTGGCTTAAGCAGGGGGACACGTCTGGCATTGCAGGATTTGAGTCCCTGGCGGCGTAGTGTGTTACTGATGGTAGGCTTTGTTACTTTGGTCCCAGCTCTCTGCAGGTCATTCACTAGGTCCCCCCGAGTGGTTCTGGGATTTTTGCTCACCATTCTTGTGATCATTTTGACCCCACGGGGTGAGATCTTGCGTGGAGCCCCAGATCGAGGGAGATTATCAGTGGTCTTGTATGTCTTCCATTTCCTAATAATTGCTCCCACAGTTGATTTCTTCAAACCAAGCTGCTTACCTATTGCAGATTCAGTCTTCCCAGCCTGGTGCAGGTCTACAATTTTGTTTCTGGTGTCCTTTGACAGCTCTTTGGTCTTGGCCATAGTGGAGTTTGGAGTGTGACTGTTTGAGGTTGTGGACAGGTGTCTTTTATACTGATAACAAGTTCAAACAGGTGCCATTAATACAGGTAACGAGTGGAGGACAGAGGAGCCTCTTAAAGAAGAAGTTACAGGTCTGTAAGAACCAGAAATCTTGCTTGTTTGTAGGTGACCAAATACTTATTTTCCACCATAATTTGCAAATAAATTCATTAAAAATCCTACAATGTGATTTTCTGGATTTTGTTTTCTCATTTTGTCTGTCATAGTTGACGTGTACCTATGATGAAATTTACAGGCCTCTCTCATCTTTTTAAGTGGGAGAACTTGCACAATTGGTGGCTGACTAAATACTTTTTTTCCCCACTGTATAGGCTTGAGGTGGCTTCCTTGATCACGCAGGTCGCCAGCCTACGTAAGAAACTGGGGAAAAATGCAGAGTGGAATGTTTACCTTTTCTACGCCGGTGGCTGGACGGCGTTCATGCATGTTGGATGCATCTCTGCCTTGTCGTTTGTCGTTATCCGACTGGCCGGTGTTGCCCGGAGTTCGTTCGCCAGGGGAGCCATCTCCTGCCTCTCCTCCCCCATCTGATAGTGGAGTCAAAGGAGAACAACAAGAGGAGCATGGCAATCAACTATGGTCGCATGTCACGAGCCGTGGAAGCCGAACACATCGGCCTCCCTCAAAGCAGTCTACACTCACAACGAGAGGCCCGGAGCGGATACAAACAACTAATAGTTTCGCCGCCCTTTAGCCTGATCTTCCTGCACCTTTGTCGCTGGGGGTACCTGTGTCTGCAGCCGCTGTGCCTACTCCTATGATTTCGAAGTCGACATCGGCAACCTTCCGTCCCTGCTCTGGATCGTTGGGGCTTCTCCATCTGTCGGAGGCCTGCACCATTCTGTGAAGCATGGGAGTGGGCGTATTTCCTCGTCATTCACGCCAGCTGTGATTTTGGGCAGTTCCATGGTAAGAAATGTGACTGTTCCTGGTGCAAAAAACAATGTCCTATCCCAGAGCTCAAGTAAATGACATTACTAAGCTGCTCCTGAGTGTATTATGCCAGGACATGGACATCGATTCTCTCGGAGCGTTCAGAGAGCACACTGGACACTCTGGGCGAGGAGTAGGGTTGACCGAACAACAGCAGTCAAGCAGCCAAGCTAACATTTGCTAGCCTGCTAGCTACTTCCAGACACAAATGAGAGAACAGCTCACTCTGACCATTTTACTCACCGTAGCAGAGCTGGTTAGGCTGTTGTTATGTTATCCAGAGCGTTGGTGACCATACCTGTGCTGCTGGCAACAATTGATTTCTGTTTTTTTGGCAACGTTTACTGACGCCAGCCATATTCAAATGATCTGTCACATGATCTCAGTATATATACACCTGTTCTGAAAGGCCCCAGAGTCTGCAACACCAAAAAGCAAAGGGCACCACCAAGCAAGTGGCACCATGAAGACCAAGGAGCTCTCCAAACAGGTCAGGGACAAAGTTGTGGAGAAGTACAGATCAGGGTTGGGTTATAAAAAAATATCAGAAACTTTTAACATCCCACAGAGCACCATTAAATCCATTATTAAAAAATGGAAAGAATATGGCACCACAACAAACCTGCCAAGAGAGGGCCGCCCACCAAAACTCACGGACCAGGCAAGGAGGGCATTAATCAGAGAGGCAACAAAGACACCAAAGATAACCCTGAAGGAGCTACAAAGCTCCACAGCGGAGATTGAAGTACATGTCCATAGGACCACTTTAAGCCGTACACTCCACAGAGCTTGGCTTTATAGAAGAGTGGCCAGAAAAAAGCCATTGCTTAAAGAAGAAAATAAGCAAACACTTTGGTGTTCGCCAAAAGGCATGTGGGTGACTCCCCAAACATATGGAAGAAGGTACTCTGGTCAGATAAGACTAACATTGAGCTTTTTGGCCATCAAGGAAAATGTCTGGTGCAAACCCAACACCTCTCATCACCCCGAGAACACCATCCCCACAGTGAAGCATGGTGGTGGCAGCATCATGCTGTGGTGATGTGTTTCATCGGCAGGGACTGGGAAACTGGTCAGAATTGAAGGAATGATGGATGGTGCTCAAGTTTTCATTTTTTTTGTCTTATTTCACAGGAAACAAATTTTTGCATCTTCAAAGTGGTAGGCATGTTGTGTAAATCAAATGATACAAACCCCCCAAAAATCAATTCTAATTCCAGGTTGTAAGGCAACAAAATAGTGAAAATGCCAAGTGGGGTGAATACTTTCGCAAGCCACTGTATCTAGCTAGCTAACAGTACGCTTTAACTTGAAATGAAAACGGCTTTCTCACAAAATTAGAAACGCATAATATCTGAACATAGCTAGACTATCTTACCCGTATACATGGATGGACGCTTCTCCCTCTCTGACACGGATGCCATGGTTGCCCTTAGTTTGAAGATGTAATCTGGAGACAGGTGTTTTATAACAGCCTTCTGTGTGTTCTCTTTTTGACTCCCTATGCATATTTGCAATCAAACGCCAGATTTTTCTCGATCTCCTTAGCTATCATACTCTAATTCCACCGTGCATTCCACTGATTTCAAAACTTGGTCCTCCAGAAAGTGGAGAGCAACACCTTTGCAGTTCTACTACGCGATATCTTTCAAAAAAAGCTGCGTTAATAAGGATTACCTACACATACTGACCATCTCATGTTATAGAAAGACGCGTGCTACATGGCAGACCAATCTGAACTCATCTCTCGGCATGTTCATCCCACCCATTATCTCAGCCAATCATGGCTAGCGGGAAGGTTCCTGTCTTTTTTCCGTGGCTAAACCAACTAGGCTCGTAGTTTAACAATTGTATTCGTATTTACAGATGGCATACAAATTTGTTTTTAAACACATGAAAGTTTACATGTTCCAGAAGGCATTTTCTTCCAAAACGCCCATTTTGATGAAAACAAAAAGGTTTACATTCAAATGGCTCTCCTGTGAAGTAGTGTCGCGCGACAGACACTTAGTTTCCTGAAACTAGTCACATATTTCACAATAATGCCTTGCGATCTGGAGGCATTTTGCATCCCCCCATGGTCTATATGTGGAATCCGTACCCTTGGCGATATCATGGACAGTAATGATTTGAGAACATGCCAAGATTTGAAAGATACATACACATTACCAGGCAAATCCTTTTTCTATATTTACAAATTAGGTCAGCAATGCTGGCCTGTGGAGTTCCTTGGGATACCCAACTACCAAACCATCCAATGATGGGGTTAATAAATAAATGATCTGGGCTCCCGAAAGGACTGATGTCTATTATATATAAACAACTCTTGGAAAGCTTGAATGCTGAGCTAGCCGTTAAAAAAGTATGGTCCACAAATCTAAATGAATCTGAACAACACTTTAACTGGAACATCATATGGAAAAATATGACCTTGGCATCCCGTAATCCGAAACATCAACTGATACATTTTAAGTTTGTTCATAGACTGTATTTAACACCAAGGAAACATTTTACGATGAAATTGAATGCTATCCCTCTCTACTAGATATACCCAGTACATGGTCATTATCCTGAATGCTATCCCTCTTTACCCAGATATACCCACTACATAGTCATTATCCTGAATGCCTATCCCTCTCTACCAGATATACCCAGTACATAGTCATTATCTTGAATGACTATCCCTCTTTACCCAGATATACCCAGTACATAGTCATTATCCTGAATGACTATCCCTCTCTACCCAGATATACCCAGTACATAGTCATTATCCTGAATGACTATCCCTCTCTACCCAGATATACCCAGTACATAGTCATTATCCTGAATGCTATCCCTCTCTACCCAGATATACCCAGTACATAGTCATTATCCTGAATGCTATCCCTATCTACCCAGATATACCCAGTACATAGTCATTATCCTGAATGACTATCCCTCTCTACCCAGATATACACAGTACACCCAAAGAGGAGCCAGTGATCTTCAGAAACTGTGCTGAAATCTTCAGATCTGGGGTCACAGAGAATGGTGTCCACAGCATACGACTACCCAACTCTACCCGCACAGTTAAGGTAAGGGGTTACATTTAATGACCTTATGCAGGGGTTCAGCTTTTATGTCGAATATTGCATAATTTACCAGCTGACACTATATATTCCAATCTCTGCTTTTCTTCAGCGTATAGAAGAACCACACACACCCTATGAAAAAAAGGTTGACATTTGGACATTTTATTGTTTCCGAGAGGGCCACATTAAGGGCAGGAAGGACAGAGAGTGGGACTGTTTGCCGAGAATGGGCGAGTGGAAATGTCACGTCTGAGTACAGAACGTTACAATAATAAACAACAGGAGTGCTTTGCCCTGCAGGCCCAGCCCAGCCTGAGAGAGTAGAGAGTCAGAATTACTGAAGAGGCCCTACACTGACCTGAAGCAGCTTTTTGCCAACTCACTCACCCGTGGTTTAGTGCACCACAAGCTAGCCCCTTTCCACTGTCACAGTCTGAAGACAAGACATTACTGGCAGAGGTTTAGAAAGCCCTGGACCAGTGAAGAGAAAATATTCTGGAAAATGTGGTTTTGTTATTCATTGCTTTTTCACTCACCATCTGTTGTCTCCATCCCCTCCTCTTCTTCACCTCCTGTGGGTCACCTGGTACCCAGGTGATGGTCTCCGCTGCTAGTTAGTCGACACTCTTATACAGAGCGACTTACAGTTAGTGAGTGCATACATTTTCATACATTTTTTCGTACTGGTCCCCCCCCCCCCGTGGGAATCGAACCCACAACCCTGGCATTGCAAGCGCCATGCTCTACCAACTGAGCTACACGGGGACCAGTAGCCAGGCGTACGTCTCTGCTACTGTGGGTGTTTACATAGATGCAAGCTGGTATCGAAACGTTTCAAATGGCACCCTTTTCATTACATAGTGCGCTGCTTTTGACCAGGGACCATAGGGTGCTGTTTGGGACACTCAATAGACTCCAGCAGCGTCACCCCATTGCTTTCAATCTCTGACATCCAACCATCTAGCCTCATGACAGACACTCTCACACACACACACACACACACACACTCTCACACACACACACACACACACGCACGCACGCACGCACGCACGCACGCACGCACGCACGCACGCACGCACGCACGCACGCACGCACGCACGCACGCACGCACGCACACACACACACACACACACACACACACACACACACACACACACACACACACACACACACACACACACACACACACTCTACATCTAGCCTCATTGCATGCTGGGTGGCTGCAGCTGTAAACAGGGAGAGGTTTCAATTGCCCTGTTTTTTTTAAATGCAGAGTGTGTGTTTAAATGCAGAGTGTGTGTTTAAATGTGTGTGTGTAACGGGGCCCAACGAGACAATATTTGTGTGAGATGCGGTTGAGCCATCTGTGATCAAATGACTGACTAATGAAAACAAACCACTCTGACAAGTGATATTTAAAAAAGTGTGTTTTTCTGGTTTGGAGGTTCAGTCATGCACAAAATATGCAAATGTCTGAATCAAGAGTGTTTTTCTAAAAATCCATTAATAAACTTGGCCCGGTGAGATAAAAGCCTTCTTGCTAAAAACGTCTACCGTTTGTTGTTGACACTGCCGTGGTTACCAGCAATACAACAGCTTGTTGGTCATTGTGGAGGATAACTTGCCCTCCCTCTCCACGCTCTTCCCAGATATGTTGCTTTGTTTTACAAGAAAACGTTGTGTTTGTACAGTGGTTTGAACCCCCTTTAGGGAAACATTCACAGAACTGAAAAAAGATTCAAACAAGTTGATAAAGTTATAATATCAAATATAATATAAAATAAGAATGCTAATGTAATCATGTGACATTATATTTACTTATATTATGTATTATATCATATTTATTAAATATTCATATTTTCTTTGAGAAAAAAGAACAAACCCTAAAATGCACAAAGAAATTGCATATGCTTACCATTATAAAAGGATTTAGAAAACGTTATTTCTATGAAGTCTGGTGACCTCGCTGCAGCATTACAACACAATAGATTTGGCCTTGAATAGCTCTCCCTATTCAAAGCGTGGGAGTATGGAGTATTCAGTCTGAAACTCTTCAGAATCAACACGAAACATTACCCTCTCTAGGGAATTGGATTTCTTCGAAAAATCTATTTCAGGTCCCATGGTCTGAATTCAGAATGTTGTTTGGAAGACCCTAGGACCAGAGCCTTGGAGGAGGTGGTGGTGGTGGGGGTGGTGGGGATGGTGGTGGTGGAGGTGGTGGAGGAGGTGGAGGAGGAGGAGGAGGTGGAGGAGGTGGAGGAGGAGGAGCTGGAGGAGATGGGGGTGGGGGGTGGTGGAGGAGGTGGTGGAGGAGATGGGGGTTGGGGGGTGGTGGTGGGGGGTGGTGGGGGGTGGAGGTGGTGGAGGAGGAAGTGGTGGGGGTGGTGATGGGGGTGGTGGGGGTGGAGGAGGAGGAGGTGGTGGAGGAGATGGGGGGTGGGGGTGGTGGAGGAGGTGGTGGAGGAGATGGGGGTGGGGGTGGTGATGGGGGTGGTGGGGGTGGAGGAGGAGGAGGTGGTGGAGGAGATGGGGGTGGGGGTGGGGGTGGTGGAGGAGGAGGTGGTGGTGGAGGAGGAAGTGGTGGGGGTGGTGTTGTTGATAACGAGTGTTAGTCTTTAAATATGCATGTAAATACGGTGAGAAACCAAATAAATAAAGAAAACAGTCCTGGAGTGTGTCCCTATGGGCCCTGGTCAGAAGTAGTGTCTCTCTCTCTCTCTCTCTCTCTCTCTCGCTCTCTCTCTCTCTCTCTCTCTCTCTCTCTCTCTCTCTCTATTTCTCTCTCTCAAACTCTCTCTCTCTCTCTCTCTCTCTCTCTCTCTATTTCTCTCTCTCCCCCTCTCTCTCTCTCTCTCTCTCTCTCTCTCTCTCTCTCTCTCTCTCTCTCTCTCTCTCTATATATATATATATTTCTCCCCCCTCTCTCTCTCTCTCTCTCCCACCCCCCTCTCTCTCTCTCTCTCTCTCTCTCTCTCTCTCTCTCTCTCTCTCTCTCTCTCTCTCTCTCTCTCTCTCTCTCTCTCTCTCTCTCTCTCTCTCTCTGTGTGTTTTCCTTGGACACTGATGATATTCAGTTTATCATCCCTGCTGGATGAAGATCAAATGGAAGACAGAGGCCAGCAGCCCAACACCTGACGCTCCCTGTGAGTGTGTCCAGAGGTCTTCTAACAGAAACACTGAAAGAGAGAGAGAGCTCTATATAACACCAGAGGTCTTCTAATAGAATCACTGAAAGAGAGAGAGCTCTGTACTGTATGATGTAAGGCTTTTGACTATATATTAGCCCTGTACTGACTATTGAAACATCAATCTGTCTTTCAGACTGCAACCCTGTACTGACTATTGAAACATCAATCTGTCTTTCAGACTGCAACCCTGTACTGACTATTGAAACATCAATCTGTCTTTTAGACTGTAGTCCTGTACTGACTATTGAAACATCAATCTGTCTTTCAGACTGTAACCCTGTACTGACTATTGAAACATCAATCTGTCTTTTAGACTGTAACCCTGTACTGACTATTGAAACATCAATCTGTCTTTTAGACTGTAACCCTGTACTGACTATTGAAACATCAATCTATTTTTATGAAAGCCTGACATTGACATTGATATACAGTAGCTGGTAATAAATGGTTAGATTTGACACAGGGAATACTGACATTGATAAAGGTACTGTATATTTACAATCTAAACATGCATAATTGGAGTGCAAGAGTAATGTTTTTTCTGAATCCCAAAAACCTGTTACTGGGAATACCATCTCAATGCAACTATTGTATTGATGTGCCTTTGGATACAGCAGACACCCATATAGAGGACATGGGCCCTGTTCAGGTGTTCTGTAACCAGAAGTGGGTCTACCTCGACAGGTGTTCTGTAACCAGAAGTGGGTCTACCTCGACAGGTGTTCTGTAACCAGAAGTGGGTCTACCTCGACAGGTGTTCTGTAACCAGAAGTGGGTTTACCTCTACAGGTGTTCTGTAACCAGAAGTGGGTTTACCTCTACAGGTGTTCTGTGATATGAAGACAAGCGGTGGGGGCTGGACCGTGCTGCAGCATCGTAGAGACGGAGCGGTGGATTTCCACCGTGGCTGGAGGGATTACAAGATGGTATGTTCACTAGACTTTAAACACAAGAGGTCAACCAAGTCTTCTTTGGTAGGTAATTGTCAGCAGAGACTGCTTCCGTATTGAAATAGTAGTCAAAGAGTGTCTGTTAAGGTAGATTATTTTACATTACTGTCATCTCAACACAAGCAGTCTTTTTCTGTATGTCATTCAAATATCTAACAATAATTTGTTTTAATTAAGTCAGACATTTTTTTTCAGCATGTTATCATGGACAACATTCTACCAGAGTGTGTGGTAGAATGTCATCTATCTAGTTTGTGTAATTTCTGGTGATGGACTTCATCCAAAATCAAGATAGCAAACTCTCTGAATCACAGGTGCATTGCTATAAGAGTAGGTAGGATAAAGAGGGGCAGTGGTTCTGGATTCCTCACTTAGACTGGACCGGAGGTTCCAATCCCTCTAAGGTGGGGTAGAGGAGAGGGTTGGAGAGGGTTGGAGAGGGTTGGAGAGGGTTGGAGAGGGTTGGAGAGGGTTGGAGAGGGTTTAGGATTGGGGAGGCGTGGGATAAGGTGGGGTAGAGGAGAGGGTTGGAGAGGGTTGGAGAGGGTTGGAGAGGGTTGGAGAGGGTTGGAGAGGGTTGGAGAGGGTTGAAGAGGGTTTAGGATTGGGGAGGCGTGGGATAAGGTGGGGTAGAGGAAAGGGTTGGAGAGGGTTGGAGAGGGTTGGAGAGGGTTGGAGAGGGTTGGAGAGGGTTGGAGAGGGTTGGAGAGGGTTGGAGAGGGTTGGAGAGGGTTGGAGAGGGTTTAGGATTGGGGAGGCGTGGGATAAGGTGGGGTAGAGGAGAGGGTTGGAGAGGGTTTAGGATTGGGGAGGCGTGGGATACAGACAGATCTGTGATCCGGGGTGACCCTGGTTGTTTGGGTAGGCCGTCCCCCTTGTTCCCCCGACGACACTCCCTGTTCTGTTGTTGCACCTGCACTCTCGCTGTCTCTCCCTGTCGGTGTCCGACCCCCACACACACGCTCATCACACATCACAGGCTCACACGTACACACAGACACACACCTCGATCACATCACATACTCCCCTCACACACCCTGAGCTCACACACTTGTATCAGTCACTTCAGACTCAGTGGGACAGACTGACCTTTCTACAGGATCAGTAGAGATCCCACCATGTAGAGTACTGGGGGTAGTAGAGAGACTAGCTAACAGCAACAGGATCAGTAGAGATCCCACCATGTAGAGTACTGGGGGTAGCAGAGAGACTAGCTAACAGCAACAGGATCAGTAGAGATCCCACCATGTAGAGTACTGGGGGTAGTAGAGAGACTAGCTAACAGCAACAGGATCAGTAGAGATCCCACCATGTAGAGTACTGGGGGTAGTAGAGAGACTAGCTAACAGCAACAGGATCAGTAGAGATCCCACCATGTAGAGTACTGGGGGGTGGTAGAGAGAAAAGCTAACAGCAACAGGATCAGTAGAGATCCCACCATGTAGAGTACTGGGGGTAGTAGAGAGAATAGCTAACAGCAACAGGATCAGTAGAGATCCCACCATGTAGAGTACTGGGGGTAGTAGAGAGACTAGCTAACAGCAACAGGATCAGTAGAGATCCCACCATGTAGAGTACTGGGGGTAGTAGAGATACTAGCTAACAGCAACAGGATCAGTAGAGATCCCACCATGTAGAGTACTGGGGGGTGGTAGAGAGAATAGCTAACAGCAACAGGATCAGTAGAGATCCCACCATGTAGAGTACTGGGGGTAGTAGAGAGACTAGCTAACAGCAACAGGATCAGTAGAGATCCCACCATGTAGAGTACTGGGGGTAGCAGAGAGACAGGCTAACAGCAACAGGATCAGTAGAGATCCCACCATGTAGAGTACTGGGGGTAGTAGAGAGACTAGCTAACAGCAACAGGATCAGTAGAGATCCCACCATGTAGAGTACTGGGGGTAGTAGAGAGACTAGCTAACAGCAACAGGATCAGTAGAGATCCCACCATGTAGAGTACTGGGGGTAAAGAGAGACTAGCTAACAGCAACAGGATCAGTAGAGATCCCACCATGTAGAGTACTGGGGGTAGTAGAGAGATTAGCTAACAGCAACAGGATCAGTAGAGATCCCACCATGTAGAGTACTGGGGGGTAGTAGAGAGACAGGCTAACAGCAACAGGATCAGTAGAGATCCCACCATGTAGAGTACTGGGGGTAGCAGAGAGACTAGCTAACAGCAACAGGATCAGTAGAGATCCCACCATGTAGAGTACTGGGGGTAGCAGAGAGACTAGCTAACAGCAACAGGATCAGTAGAGATCCCACCATGTAGAGTACTGGGGGTAGTAGAGAGACAGGCTAACAGCAACAGGATCAGTAGAGATCCCACCATGTAGAGTACTGGGGGTAGTAGAGAGACTAGCTAACAGCAACAGGATCAGTAGAGATCCCACCATGTAGAGTACTGGGGGTAGTAGAGATACTAGCTAACAGCAACAGGATCAGTAGAGATCCCACCATGTAGAGTACTGGGGGTAAAGAGAGACAGGCTAACAGCAACAGGATCAGTAGAGATCCCACCATGTAGAGTACTGGGGGTAAAGAGAGACTAGCTAACAGCAACAGGATCAGTAGAGATCCCACCATGTAGAGTACTGGGGGTAGTAGAGATACTAGCTAACAGCAACAGGATCAGTAGAGATCCCACCATGTAGAGTACTGGGGGTAGTAGAGATACTAGCTAACAGCAACAGGATCAGTAGAGATCCCACCATGTAGAGTACTGGGGGTAGTAGAGATACTAGCTAACAGCAACAGGATCAGTAGAGATCCCACCATGTAGAGTACTGGGGGTAGTGGAGAGACTAGCTAACAGCAACAGGATCAGTAGAGATCCCACCATGTAGAGTACTGGGGGTAGCAGAGAGACTAGCTAACAGCAACAGGATCAGTAGAGATCCCACCATGTAGAGTACTGGGGGTAGCAGAGAGACTAGCTAACAGCAACAGGATCAGTAGAGATCCCACCATGTAGAGTACTGGGGGTAGTAGAGATACTAGCTAACAGCAACAGGATCAGTAGAGATCCCACCATGTAGAGTACTGGGGGTAGTAGAGAGACTAGCTAACAGCAACAGGATCAGTAGAGATCCCACCATGTAGAGTACTGGGGGTAGCAGAGAGACTAGCTAACAGCAACAGGATCAGTAGAGATCCCACCATGTGGAGTAATGGGGGTAGTAGAGAGACTAGCTAACAGCAACAGGATCAGTAGAGATCCCACCATGTAGAGTACTGGGGGGTAGTAGAGAGACTAGCTAACAGCAACAGGATCAGTAGAGATCCCACCATGTAGAGTACTGGGGGGTGGTAGAGAGACTAGCTAACAGCAACAGGATCAGTAGAGATCCCACCATGTAGAGTACTGGGGGTAGCAGAGAGACAGGCTAACAGCAACAGGATCAGTAGAGATCCCACCATGTAGAGTACTGGGGGGTAGTAGAGAGACTAGCTAACAGCAACAGGATCAGTAGAGATCCCACCATGTAGAGTACTGGGGTTAGCAGAGAGACTAGCTAACAGCAACAGGATCAGTAGAGATCCCACCATGTAGAGTACTGGGGGTAGTAGAGACAGGCTAACAGCAACAGGATCAGTAGAGATCCCACCATGTAGAGTACTGGGGGTAGTAGAGAGACTAGCTAACAGCAACAGGATCAGTAGAGATCCCACCATGTAGAGTACTGGGGGTAGCAGAGAGACTAGCTAACAGCAACAGGATCAGTAGAGATCCCACCATGTAGAGTACTGGGGGTAGTAGAGAGACAGGCTAACAGCAACAGGATCAGTAGAGATCCCACCATGTAGAGTACTGGGGGTAGCAGAGAGACTAGCTAACAGCAACAGGATCAGTAGAGATCCCACCATGTAGAGTACTGGGGGTAGTAGAGATACTAGCTAACAGCAACAGGATCAGTAGAGATCCCACCATGTAGAGTACTGGGGGTAGTAGAGAGACTAGCTAACAGCAACAGGATCAGTAGAGATCCCACCATGTAGAGTACTGGGGGGTGGTAGAGAGAATAGCTAACAGCAACAGGATCAGTAGAGATCCCACCATGTAGAGTACTGGGGGTAGTAGAGAGACTAGCTAACAGCAACAGGATCAGTAGAGATCCCACCATGTAGAGTACTGGGGGTAGTAGAGAGACTAGCTAACAGCAACAGGATCAGTAGAGATCCCACCATGTAGAGTACTGGGGATAGTAGAGAGACAGGCTAACAGCAACAGGATCAGTAGAGATCCCACCATGTAGAGTACTGGGGGTAGTAGAGAGACAGGCTAACAGCAACAGGATCAGGAGAGATCCCACCATGTAGAGTACTGGGGGTAGTAGAGAGACTAGCTAACAGCAACAGGATCAGGAGAGATCCCACCATGTAGAGTACTGGGGGGTAGTAGAGAGACAGGCTAACAGCAACAGGATCAGTAGAGATCCCACCATGTAGAGTACTGGGGGTAGCAGAGAGACTAGCTAACAGCAACAGGATCAGTAGAGATCCCACCATGTAGAGTACTGGGGGGTAGTAGAGAGACAGGCTAACAGCAACAGGATCAGTAGAGATCCCACCATGTAGAGTACTGGGGGTAGCAGAGAGACTAGCTAACAGCAACAGGATCAGTAGAGATCCCACCATGTAGAGTACTGGGGGTAGCAGAGAGACTAGCTAACAGCAACAGGATCAGTAGAGATCCCACCATGTAGAGTACTGGGGGTAGCAGAGAGACTAGCTAACAGCAACAGGATCAGTAGAGATCCCACCATGTAGAGTACTGGGGGTAAAGAGAGACTAGCTAACAGCAACAGGATCAGTAGAGATCCCACCATGTAGAGTACTGGGGGTAGCAGAGAGACTAGCTAACAGCAACAGGATCAGTAGAGATCCCACCATGTAGAGTACTGGGGGTAAAGAGAGACTAGCTAACAGCAACAGGATCAGTAGAGATCCCACCATGTAGAGTACTGGGGGTAGTAGAGAGAATAGCTAACAGCAACAGGATCAGTAGAGATCCCACCATGTAGAGTACTGGGGGGTAGTAGAGATACTAGCTAACAGCAACAGGATCAGTAGAGATCCCACCATGTAGAGTACTGGGGGTAGTAGAGAGACTAGCTAACAGCAACAGGATCAGTAGAGATCCCACCATGTAGAGTACTGGGGGGTGGTAGAGAGACTAGCTAACAGCAACAGGATCAGTAGAGATCCCACCATGTAGAGTACTGGGGGTAGTAGAGAGACTAGCTAACAGCAACAGGATCAGTAGAGATCCCACCATGTAGAGTACTGGGGGTAGTAGAGATACTAGCTAACAGCAACAGGATCAGTAGAGATCCCACCATGTAGAGTACTGGGGGTAGCAGAGAGACTAGCTAACAGCAACAGGATCAGTAGAGATCCCACCATGTAGAGTACTGGGGGTAGCAGAGAGACTAGCTAACAGCAACAGGATCAGTAGAGATCCCACCATGTAGAGTACTGGGGGTAGCAGAGAGACTAGCTAACAGCAACAGGATCAGTAGAGATCCCACCATGTAGAGTACTGGGGGTAGTAGAGAGACTAGCTAACAGCAACAGGATCAGTAGAGATCCCACCATGTAGAGTACTGGGGGTAGCAGAGAGACTAGCTAACAGCAACAGGATCAGTAGAGATCCCACCATGTAGAGTACTGGGGGTAGTAGAGAGACTAGCTAACAGCAACAGGATCACAACCACTTCCAAGGGAGCGCTGTTTGGCCAGGCTACTGTGCATGCTGTAGTAGGGAAATCCCACCTTATGCTCTGCACAGGGCACTACGTTTGGCCAGGGCCCATAGGACTCAGTGGGCCCATTGGCCTCTGGTCTAAAGTAGTGCACTATATAGGGAATAGGGTGCCATTCTCTGGTCTAAAGTAGTGCACTATATAGGGAATAGGGTGCCATTCTCTGGTCTAAAGTAGTGCACTATATAGGGAATAGGGTGCCATTCTCTAGTCTAAAGTAGTGCACTATATAGGGAATAGGGTGCCATTCTCTGGTCTAAAGTAGTGCACTATATAGGGAATAGGGTGTCATTCTCTGGTCTAAAGTAGTGCACTATATAGGGAATAGTGTGCCATTCTCTGGTCTAAAGTAGTGCACTATATAGGGAATAGGGTGCCATTCTCTGGTCTAAAGTAGTGCACTATATAGGGAATAGGGTGCCATTCTCTGGTCTAAAGTAGTGCACTATATAGGGAATAGGGTGCCATTCTCTGGTCTAAAGTAGTGCACTATATAGGGAATAGGGTGCCATTTTCTGGTCTAAAGTAGTGCACTATATAGGGAATAGGGTGCCATTCTCTGGTCTAAAGTAGTGCACTATATAGGGAATAGGGTGCCATTCTCTGGTCTAAAGTAGTGCACTATATAGGGAATAGGGTGCCATTCTCTGGTCTAAAGTAGTGCACTATATAGGGAATAGGGTGCCATTCTCTGGTCTAAAGTAGTGCACTATATAGGGAATAGGGTGCCATTTGGGATTCATACACAGTGTTGTCCAATACTCAACACAAACCTATCTTAGATTTTCTCACTGCCATCAATATTCATGAAATACAGAAACTATACACAGAAGGGAAATGCATGTTTCTCATTGAGATCCTTAAATACTTAAATGACAGTCTGGGGATACGAGAGGGTGTGCTTTGGCTTTCTGATTGAACGAGCAGCTCTCACCTTCCTTCTGCAGCAGATTCATTGCCACAGTTTGGTTGGGAAATGGAATTCTCAAAGGACAGTGATCGCAGCGCAAAAGTGCTTTTTCAATATATTCTTCTCAAGAACAATATTTTTTCAGGTGGCTGATAAATATTTGGCCCCAGTTTTAGCTTGGGAGTATAGAGCCTCTGTAGATGAAAGATAACGTGTGTGTGTGTGTGTGTGTTTGTGTGTGTGTGTTTGTGTGTGTGTGTGTGTGTGTGTGTGTGACTGCCCAAACTGACCACACAATGTTTAACCAACACTGGTCCAACGTAACAGTAATATCAGGCCTTCTGGCCAGATAGTAAATGCTCCCAGACCTCATTAGTATTTTCACATTCACATAACAAACACGAGCAGACAGCCAGAGACCACAGAGAGAGTGTTACAGTTCAGAGATATTTAGCCATCTGTTGAAATGTTCAAAAATAAGTCTCTCTGTTTAGTTGCAGAGGTGCTCTTTAAAAGTAATTACAACGATCTTTTCTGAGTATTCAAGCTATAGAGACTAACGTTCTGTAGTAGGTTACATATATACAAGCTACAGAGACTAACATTCTGTAGTAGGTTACATATATACAAGCTACAGAGACTAACGTTCTGTAGTAGGTTACATATATACAAGCTACAGAGACTAACGTTCTGTAGTAGGTTACATATATACAAGCTATATAGAGACTAACGTTCTGTAGTAGGTTACATATATACAAGCTACAGTGGGGAAAAAAAGTATTTAGTCAGCCATCAATTGTGTAAGTTCTCCCACTTAAAAAGATGAGAGAGGCCTGTAATTTTCATCATAGGTACACGTCAACTATGACAGACAAATTGAGAAGAAAGAAAATCCAGAAAATCACATTGTAGGATTTTTTATGAATTTATTTGCAAATTATGGTGGAAAATAAGTATTTGGTCACCTACAAACAAGCAAGATTTCTGGCTCTCACAGACCTGTAACTTCTTCTTTAAGAGGCTCCTCTGTCCTCCACTCGTTACCTGTATTAATGGCACCTGTTTGAACTTGTTATCAGTATAAAAGACACCTGTCCACAACCTCAAACAGTCACACTCCAAACTCCACTATGGCCAAGACCAAAGAGCTGTCAAAGGACACCAGAAACAAAATTGTAGACCTGCACCAGGCTGGGAAGACTGAATCTGCAATAGGTAAGCAGCTTGGTTTGAAGAAATCAACTGTGGGAGCAATTATTAGGAAATGGAAGACATACAAGACCACTGATAATCTCCCTCAATCTGGGGCTCCACGCAAGATCTCACCCCGTGGGGTCAAAATGATCACAAGAACGGTGAGCAAAAATCCCAGAACCACACGGGGGGGACCTAGTGAATGACCTGCAGAGAGCTGGGACCAAAGTAACAAAGCCTACCATCAGTAACACACTACACCGCCAGGAACTCAAATCCTGCAGTGCCAGACGTGTCCCCCTGCTTAAGCAAGTACATGTCCAGGCCCGTCTGAAGTTTGCTAGAGTGCATTTGGATGATCCAGAAGAGGATTGGGAGAATGTCATATGGTCAGATGAAACCAAAATAGAACTTTTTGGTAAAAACTCAACTCGTCGTGTTTGGAGGACAAAGAATGCTGAGTTGCATCCAAAGAACACCATACCTACTGTGAAGCATGGGGGTGGAAACATCATGCTTTGGGGGTGTTTTTCTGCAAAGGGACCAGGACGACTGATCCGTGTAAAGGAAAGAATGAATGGGGCCATGTATGGTGAGATTTTGAGTGAAAACCTCCTTCCATCAGCAAGGGCATTGAAGATGAAACGTGGCTGGGTCTTTCAGCATGACAATGATCACAAACACACCGCCCGGGCAACGAAGGAATGGCTTCGTAAGAAGCATTTCAAGGTCCTGGAGTGGCCTAGCCAGTCTCCAGATCTCAACCCCATAGAAAATCTTTGGAGAGAGTTGAAAGTCCGTGTTGCCCAGCGACAGCCCCAAAACATCACTGCTCTAGAGGAGATCTGCATGGAGGAATGGGCCAAAATACCAGCAACAGTGTGTGAAAACCTTGTGAAGACTTACAGAAAACGTTTGACCTGTGTCATTGCCAACAAAGGGTATATAACAAAGTATTGAGAAACTTTTGTTATTGACCAAATACTTATTTTCCACCATAATTTGCAAATAAATTCATTAAAAATCCTACAATGTGATTTTCTGGATTTTTTTCTCTCATTTTGTCTGTCATAGTTGACGTGTACCTATGATGAAAATTACAGGCCTCTCTCATCTTTTTAAGTGGAAGAACTTGCACAATTGGTGGCTGACTAAATACTTTTTTCCCCCACTGTATATAGAGACTAACGTTCTGTAGTAGGTCAGAGAGTGATTGTCAGAAGATATAAACATTTACTTTTTCACTTTCCTCAGTCAAAATAATTTCCCTTCACTCAAATATCCCTCATGTATCTTCATCCCTCTCAAAGGTACAACGATATTTACATCTTAACACATCTCTGTTGATGCCATATGTCCCTCTGAAGTGACATTAGTCATATGACCCTTCATTCAGTTTGTCCTCTTTCTCTCACCGTACCTGTTTCAGGGTTTTGGGGATCCCTCGGGAGAGTACTGGGCAGGAAATGACCTCATACACCTGCTGACCATCTCCCAGGAGTACAGTCTCCAGGTGCAGCTGAAGGACGCTGAGGGGAACGAGGCCTACTCCCACTACGATCACTTCTATATAGACGCAGAGGACAAAAACTACAGGTACCAGCATGCAATGCACCCTCCCACAGCAGAGAAGTTCAAGAGTCAAATCAACTCACATGCTTCATAAAAAAACAGGTGTACACTAACAGTGAAATGCTTACTTATGGGCCCTTCACAACAGCAGAGAGAGAAACATAGAAATAATAGAAAAGTAATGAGCAATCAGGGGAGAAGGGCCTTGGTCAGGGAGGTGACCAAGAACCCGATGGTCACTCTGACAGAGCTCCAGAGTTCCTCTGTGGAGATGGGAGAACCTTCCAGAAGGACAACCATCTCTGCAGCTTCTCCACCAATCAGGCCTTTATGGTAGAATGGCCAGACAGAAGCCACTCCTCACTAAAAGGCACATGACAGCCCGCTTGGAGTTTGCCAAAAGGCACCTAAAGGACTCAGACCATGAGAGACAAGATTCTCTGGTCTGATGAAACCGAGATTGAACTCTTTGGCCTGAATGCCAAGCGTCACGTCTGGAGGAAACCTGGCACGATACCTACAGTGAAGCATGGTGGTGGCAGCATCATGCTGTGGGGATGTTTTTCAGCGGCAGGGATTGTGAGACTAGTCAGGATCAAGGGAAAGATGAGAGAGATCCTTGATAAAAACCTGCTCCAGAGCGCTCAGGACCTCCGACTGGGGCGAAGGTTCACCTTCCAACAGGACAACGACCCTAAGCACACAGCGAAGACAATGCAGTCTCTGAATGTCCTTGAGTGGCCCAGCCAGAGTCCGGACTTGAACCCGATCTAATATCTCTGGTGACCTGAAGATTGCAGTGCAGCGACGCTCCCCGTCCAATCTGACAGAGCTTGAGAGGATCTGCAGAGAAGAATGGGAGAAACTCCCCAAATACAGGTGTGCCAAGCTTGTAGCGTCATACCCAAGAAGACTTGAGGCTGTAATCGCTGCCAAAGGTGCTTCAACAAAGTACTGAGTAAAGGGTCTGAATACTTATGTAAATGTGATATTTCAGTTTTTTATTTGCAAAAATGTCTAAAACTCTGTTTTTACTTTGTCATTATGGGGTATTTTGTGTAGATTGATGAGGAAAATAAACAATTTAATCAATTTTAGAATAAGGCTGTAATGTAACAATGTGGATAAAATCAAGGGGTCTGAATACTTTCTGAATGCACTGTACGAGTGGAAGTAATTGAATAAACTTGAAACCCTTTCAGTCTTCGTCTAAGTAAAAGAAAGAAAGTTTAGATAATGTCTGTCTTGAAGAACATCATCAGTGATGAGCTCAGCGGACGGCAAGCTAACACTTTCCTGACTCCATCTCTCTATCCATCGCCGTGGCAATACCGCTGCCCCGGTGACAGCCCCTTTCAGTGAAGGAAAACAGGAACAATTTTTGCATCCCAAATGGCACCCTATTCCCTACATAGTGCACTACTTTTGACCAGGTCCCAGGCAAAAGTAGTGCACTATGTAGGGAATAGGGTACCATTTGGGACAAAACTAACCATTCATCAGCAGCAGCATGAAACCTGCCAAGTCAAAAAGCAGTTTGACAGCAGTGATATCTCTCTCCACTACTAAAGCCCTATGGTGGTCTCTCTCTCCACTACTAAAGCCCTATGGTGATCTCTCTCTCCACTACTAAAGCCCTATGGTGGTCTCTCTCTCCACTACTAAAGCCCTATGGTGATCTCTCTCTCTCCACTACTAAAGCCCTATGGTGATCTCTCTCTCTCCACTACTAAAGCCCTATGGTTGTCTCTCTCTCCACTACTAAAGCCCTATGGTGGTCTCTCTCTCCACTACTAAAACCCCATGGTGGTCTCTCTATCTCCACTACTAAAGCCCTATGGTGATCTCTCTCTCTCCACTACTAAAGCCCTATGTTGGTCTCTCTCTCCACTACTAAAGCCCTATGGTGATCTCTCTCTCTCCACTACTAAAGCCCTATGGTGATCTCTCTCTCTCCACTACTAAAGCCCTATGTTGGTCTCTCTCTCCACTACTAAAGCCCTATGGTGATCTCTCTCTCTCCACTACTAAAACCCCATGGTGGTCCCTCTCTCCACTACTAAAGCCCTATGTTGGTCTCTCTCTCCACTACTAAAGCCCTATGGTGGTCTCTCTCTCCACTACTAAAGCCCTATGGTGGTCTCTCTATCTCCACTACTAAAGCCCTATGGTGGTCTCTCTCGCCACTACTAAAGCCCTATGGTTGTCTCTCTATCTCCACTACTAAAGCCCTATGGTGGTCTCTCTCTCCACTACTAAAGCCCTATGGTGGTCTCTCTATCTCCACTACTAAAGCCCTATGGTGGTCTCTCTCTCCACTACTAAAGCCCTATGGTGGTCTCTCTCTCCACTACTAAAGCCCTATGGTGGTCTCTCTCTCCACTACTAAAGCCCTATGGTGGTCTCTCTCTCCACTACTAAAGCCCTATGGTGGTCTCTCTCTCTCCACTACTAAAGCCCTATGGTGGTCTCTATCTCCACTACTAAAGCCCTATGGTGGTCTCTCTATCTCCACTACTAAAGCCCTATGGTGGTCTCTCTCTCCACTACTAAAGCCCTATGGTGGTCTCTCTCTCCACTACTAAAGCCCTATGGTGGTCTCTCTATCTCCACTACTAAAGCCCTATGGTGGTCTCTCTCGCTACTACTAAAGCCCTATGGTTGTCTCTCTATCTCCACTACTAAAGCCCTATGGTGGTCTCTCTCTCCACTACTAAAGCCCTATGGTGGTCTCTCTATCTCCACTACTAAAGCCCTATGGTGGTCTCTCTCTCCACTACTAAAGCCCTATGGTGGTCTCTCTCTCCACTACTAAAGCCCTATGGTGGTCTCTCTCTCCACTACTAAAGCCCTATGGTGGTCTCTCTCTCCACTACTAAAGCCCTATGGTGGTCTCTCTCTCCACTACTAAAGCCCTATGGTGGTCTCTCTCTCTCCACTACTAAAGCCCTATGGTGGTCTCTCTCTCCACTACTAAAGCCCTATGGTGGTCTCTCTATCTCCACTACTAAAGCCCTATGGTGGTCTCTCTCTCCACTACTAAAGCCCTATGGTGGTCTCTCTCTCCACTACTAAAGCCCTATGGTTGTCTCTCTCTCCACTACTAAAGCCCTATGGTGGTCTCTCTCTCCACTACTAAAGCCCTATGGTGGTCTCTCTCTCCACTACTAAAGCCCTATGGTGGTCTCTCTCTCCACTACTAAAGCCCTATGGTGGTCTCTCTCTCCACTACTAAAGCCCTATGGTGGTCTCTCTCTCCACTACTAAAGCCCTACGGTGGTCTCTCTCCACCAATAAAGCCCTATGGTGGTCTCTCTCTCTCTACTACTAAAGCCCTATGGTGGTCTCTCTCTCCACTACTAAAGCCCTATGGTGGTCTCTCTCTCCACTTCTAAAGCCCTATGGTGGTCTCTCTCTCCACTACTAAAGCCCTATGGTGGTCTCTCTCTCCACTACTAAAGCCCTATGGTGGTCTCTCTCTCCACTACTAAAGACCTATGGTGGTCTCTCTCTCTCTACTACTAAAGCCCTATGGTGGTCTCTCTCTCTCCACTACTAAAGCCCTATGGTTGTCTCTCTCTCCACTACTGAAGCCCTATGGTGGTCTCTCTCTCTCCACTACTAAAGCCCTATGGTTGTCTCTCTCTCCACTACTAAAGCCCTATGGTGGTCTCTCTCTCCACTACTGAAGCCCTATGGTGGTCCTCTCTCCACTACTAAAGACCTATGGTGGTCTCTCTCTCTCCACTACTAAAGCCCTATGGTGGTCTCTCTCTCCACTACTAAAGCCCTATGGTGGTCCTCGCTCCACTTCTAAAGACCTATGGTGGTCTCTCTCTCTCCACTACTAAAGCCATATGGTGGTCTCTTTTTCCACTACTAAAACCCTATGGTAGTCTCTCTCTCTCCACTACTAAAGCCCTATGGTGGTCTCTTTTTCCACTACTAAAACCCTATGGTGGTCTCTCTCTCTCTACTACTAAAGCCCTATGGTGGTCTCTCTCTCTCTCCACTACTAAAACCCTATGGTGGTCTCTCTCTCTCTACTACTAAAGCCCTATGGTGGTCTCTCTCTCTCTCCACTACTAAAGCCCTATGGTGGTCTCTCTCTCTCCACTACTAAAGCCGTATGTTGGTCTCTCTCTCCACTGCTAAAGCCCAATGGTGGTCTCTCTCTCCACTACTAAAGCCCTATGGTGGTCTCTCTCTCCACTACTAAAGCCCTATGGTTGTCTCTCTCTCTCTCTACTACTAAAGCCGTATGTTGGTCTCTCTCTCCACTGCTAAAGCCCTATGGTGGTCTCTCTCTCTCCACTACTAAAGCCCTATGGTGGTCTCTCTCTCCACTACTAAAGCCCTGGCTGAGATCACTAATGGATTTTGTCAACTCAGGGCCTCAAAATAGAGGATTGTGATTTATGCTAAGGTACACATCAATTTCTGGTTTAGGCTAACACAGAGTAGATTAAATGGAATTTGATGGAGTGTTTGAAAAAGGCTGTTGGCCATTGTAACCCATTTAACACAGTGACATTATCTGTGATGAAACAACTGCTCATTAGTGTAGCGCTGTGTGTAGCTCCAGGAGTAACGAACTTACCTTTACATTTAGATCCAGGATCATCCTTAAATAACACAAAATCCAACTTTATCCATTAAGTGTGTGCAAAACTGATCAGTGTCTTGGAGCTATATTCATCCTACTCTACATTTTAGTCATTTAGCAGACGCTCTTATCCAGAGCAACTTACAGTTAGTGAGTGCATACATTTTCATACTGGTCCCCCGTGGGAATCGAACCCACAACCCTGGTGTTGCAAACGCCATGCTCTACCAACTGAACTACATCCCTGCTGGCCATTCCCTCCCCTACCGTGCATACATTTTAATACTGGTCCCCTGTGGGAATCGAACCCACAACCCTGGTGTTGCAAACACCATGCTCTACCAACTGAGCTACATCCCTGCCTGCCATTCCCTCCCCTAATTGTGCGCCGCCCCATGGGTCTCCCGGTCGCGGCCGGCTACAACAGAGTCTGGATTCGAACCAGGATCTCTAGTGGCACAGCTAGCGCTGCGATGCAGTGCCTTAGACCACTGCACCACTCGGGAGGTCTGTGTGTGGCAAGCCCCCTGAATGGTGCTAGTGAATAGCTGTCATCCCTGTTGCCAACTACCGCTGAGCAGCACTACATCTCACCACGTTGAGTATGTGCTAGGTTCATTATCATGCTGAGTTCATCTGGCTCTCCACTGGTTTTCCTCTCCAGGGTTGGGTTCATTTAGGGACCTCCCCAGCCAGAGGCCTGTGGTGCTATATTTCTACCCAGCCAATGCAGCCCCGACTCGGCCAAGGCATCCCCATCTCAAGCTTTCTCTGGCCAAGGCATCCCCATCTCAATCTTTCTCTGGCCAAGGTATCCCCGTCTCCAGCTTTCTCTGGCCAAGGCATCCCCGTCTCCAGCTTTCTCTGGCCAAGGTATCCCCGTCTCAATCTTTCTCTGGCCAAGGCAACCTCTTCTCAAGCTTTCTCTGGCCAACGCAACCTCTTCTCAAGCTTTCTCTGGCCAACGCAACCTCTTCTCAAGCTTTCTCTGGCCAACGCAACCTCTTCTCAAGCTTTCTCTGGCCAACGCAACCTCTTCTCAAGCTTTCTCTGGCCAATGCAACCTCTTCTCTAGCTTTCTCTGGCCAACGCAACCTCTTCTCAAGCTTTCTCTGGCCAAGGCAACCTCTTCTCTAGCTTTCTCTGGCCAATGCAACCTCTTCTCAAGCTTTCTCTGGCCAATGCAACCTCTTCTCTAGCTTTCTCTGGCCAACGCAACCTCTTCTCAAGCTTTCTCTGGCCAACGCAACCTCTTCTCAAGCTTTCTCTGGCCAACGCAACCTCTTCTCAAGCTTTCTCTGGCCAACGCAACCTCTTCTCAAGCTTTCTCTGGCCAACGCAACCTCTTCTCAAGCTTTCTCTGGCTAATGCAACCTCTTCTCAAGCTTTCTCTGGCCAAGGCAACCTCTTCTCAAGCTTTCTCTGGCCAACGCAACCTCTTCTCAAGCTTTCTCTGGCCAACGCAACCTCTTCTCAAGCTTTCTCTGGCCAAGGCAACCTCTTCTCTAGCTTTCTCTGGCCAATGCAACCTCTTCTCAAGCTTTCTCTGGCCAATGCAACCTCTTCTCTAGCTTTCTCTGGCCAACGCAACCTCTTCTCAAGCTTTCTCTGGCCAACGCAACCTCTTCTCAAGCTTTCTCTGGCCAACGCAACCTCTTCTCAAGCTTTCTCTGGCCAACGCAACCTCTTCTCAAGCTTTCTCTGGCCAACGCAACCTCTTCTCAAGCTTTCTCTGGCCAACGCAACCTCTTCTCAAGCTTTCTCTGGCCAACGCAACCTCTTCTCAAGCTTTCTCTGGCCAACGCAACCTCTTCTCAAGCTTTCTCTGGCCAATGCAACCTCTTCTCAAGCTTTCTCTGGCCAGTGAAACCTCTTCTCCAGCCTTCTCCATACAAGGCAACCCCTTATCCATATGCAACCCTTGCTCTGGAGCAGTCCGGGAACCCAATTACTCTAACTTCTTCCATCCATCCAACCAAAGAAGGCACCCAACCCTTCCCCCAGTGTTCCCAGGCCAAGGCAGCATCTTCTCCATAGCCAAAAGACACATAGCCATTCCCCTTCTCCCATCTGTCCCTGTAGCCAAGGCTGTCTCACACCCCTTAGCCTATTCATTCCCAGCCAAGGTAGCCCCATCTCTATGCATGACTTCTCTATAGCCAAGGTAGCCTCATCTCTATGCATGACTTCTCCATAGCCAAGGTAGCCCCATCTCTATGCATGACTTCTCCATAGCCAAGGTAGCCCCATCTCTATGCATGACTTCTCCATAGCCAAGGTAGCCCCATCTCTATGCATGACTTCTCCATAGACAAGGTAGCCCCATCTCTATGCATTACTTCTCTATAGCCAAGGTAGCCCCATCTCTATGCATTACTTCTCCATAGCCAAGGTAGCCCCATCTCTATGCATGACTTCTCCATAGCCAAGGTAGCCCCATCTCTATGCATGACTTCTCCATAGCCAAGGTAGCCCCATCTCTATGCATGACTTCTCCATAGCCAAGGTAGCCCCATCTCTATGGATTACTTCTCCATAGCCAAGGTAGCCCCATCTCTATGCATTACTTCTCCATAGCCAAGGTAGCCCCATCTCTATGGATGACTTCTCCTTAGCCAAGGTAGCCCCATCTCTATGCATGACTTCTCCATAGCCAAGGTAGCCCCATCTCTATGCATGACTTCTCCATAGCCAAGGTAGCCCCATCTCTATGCATGACTTCTCCATAGCCAAGGTAGCCCCATCTCTATGCATGACTTCTCCATAGCCAAGGTAGCCCCATCTCTATGCATGACTTCTCCATAGCCAAGGTAGCCCCATCTCTATGCATGACTTCTCCATAGCCAAGGTAGCCCCATCTCTATGGATAACTTCTCTATAGCCAAGGTAGCCCCATCTCTAGGACTTCCCTACAGCCAAAGCTATATCTATAGCTTCCTGTTGTAGCCAACGTAACACTTAACCCCATCTCTCAATGATCACTCCCTATAGCCAGAACAGTTTAACCCCATCTGTAAATCACTTCCTTAGCTAGCCAAATCAGTTCGCCCTCCCGTTCTTCCACAGCCCACTCCCAAGCCTCCTCTCCTAGCCTCCCCCCTAGCCAGAGCTGCCCTTCCCCAGCCAACACCCCCTTTTCTCCAGCAACATCCGCCCACGCTCCAGCCCCATGTAGTGTGGTTCCTGTATGGAACACTTGAAAGAGGAGGTGCACTTTAAAGGGAATTGGGTACTATTTGGGAAGTAACAGAGATCCCTCATTGAGCCACCACAGACAGTGTAACCTTCAGTATGAGAGAAGTCACAAAGGTCGTATAACTCACATTAGAGTCCTGTACTAACCAGACAGAATGACAGGAGGAGAGGAACAGAGAAGGAGGAGGAGAGAAAGGAGGAGGAGGAGGAGGAGGAGGAGGAGGAGGAGAGGAAGACAGAGTCCTGCTCCACTCTCCCTAGTCAAATCAATCAAATCAAATGTTATTTGTCACATGCACTGAATAAAACAGGCTTTACTTACTTACTTACTTACTTTCCTACAGAGTTACAAAGTAAGAACAAATTGCACCAAAAAAAAGAGGAAATGACAACACAATAAAATAACAAGAACAAGACTATATACAAGGAGTACCGGTACCAAGTCACTGTGCCGGGGTACCAGGTAGTAATGAGAATATATACAAGGAGTACCGGTACCAAGTCACTGTGCAGGGGTACCAGGTAGTAATGAGACTATATACAAGGAGTACCGGTACCAAGTCACTGTGCAGGGGTACCAGGTAGTAATGAGACTATATACAAGGAGTACCGGTACCGAGTCACTGTGCAGGGGTACCAGGTAGTAATGAGACTATATACAAGGAGTACCGGTACCAAGTCACTGTGCAGGGGTACCAGGTAGTAATGAGACTATATACAAGGAGTACCGGTACCAAGCCACTGTGCAGGGGTACCAGGTAGTAATGAGACTATATACAAGGAGTACCGGTACCGAGTCACTGTGCAGGGGTACCAGGTAGTAATGAGACTATATACAAGGAGTACCGGTACCGAGTCATTGTGCAGGGGTACCAGGTAGTAATGAGACTATATACAAGGAGTACCGGTACCGAGTCATTGTGCAGGGGTACCAGGTAGTAATGAGACTATATACAAGGAGTACCGGTACCGAGTCACTGTGCAGGGGTACCAGGTAGTAATGAGACTATATACAAGGAGTACCGGTACCGAGTCACTGTACAGGGGTACCAGGTAGTAATGAGACTATATACAAGGAGTACCGGTACCGAGTCACTGTGCAGGGGTACCAGGTAGTAATGAGACTATATACAAGGAGTACCGGTACCAAGTCACTGTGCAGGGGTACGAGCTAGTTGAGGTAATGGAGGTAAAATGCACATGTAAGTAGGGGTAAAAGTGACTAGGCAATCTGGATTGATAATAAACAAAGTAGCAGCAGTGTATGCGAAGAGTGTGAAAGAGTGTGTGTGTGTGCATGTGGCGTCAATATGCATGTGTGTGTGTGTGTGTGATTGTGTGTGTTGGAGTGTCAGTGTAGTATGTGTGGGTAGAGCCCAGTGAGTGTACATGGAGCCAGTGCAAAACAGAAAAATGTGCATTGACCCAAATAAAAAGGGTCAATGCAAATAGGGAAGTAGGAAAGGGCCTTCCCCAAACTGTTGCCACAAAGTTGGAAGCACAGAATCGTCTAGAATGTCATTGTATGCTGTAGCGTTAAGATTTCCCTTCACTGGAGCTAAGGGGCCTAGCCCGAACCATGAAAAACAGCCCCAGACCATTATTCCTCCTTCACCAAACTTTACAGTTGGCACTATGCATTCAGGCAGGTAGCGTTCTCCTGGCATACGCCAAACCCAGATTAGTCCGTCGGACTGCCAGATGGTGAAGCGTGATTCATCACTCCACAGAACGCATTTATTACATTTACATTGTAGCCATTTAGCAGACGCTCTTATCCAGAGCCACTTACAGTTAGTGAGTGCATGGACTTTTCATACTGGCCCCCCGTGGGAAACAAACCCACAACCCTGGCGTTGCAAGCGTACCAACTGAGCTACAGGGGACCTTCACTATTATTATTATTATTGTATTATTCTACAATATAGAAAATAGTAAAAATAAAGAAAAAACCTTTGAGTGAGTAGGTGTGTCCAAACTTTTGACTGGTAGTGTATACTTCCATTAATAGATAATCCTGTTCTAGACTGATATATAGCCCTGTATATAGATGTCCTAGCCTACCTCTTTCAGGTAATAAATTCAATGCACTATTAGCCTTATATTTAGCTAATTAATGATGGGTTATGCATAATGAGCTTCTAACGTATAGCCTCGGTCTCTTGCGCAATACACAAGCACCTGCGCTCCGCAAGCCTCTCCTTAAAAACCGCTCCTTAGCTCTTGGAGTCCCATGCAGGAAAAGCTAGACTAGAATAGTTTGCTGGACATACATTTGTTCTTGCATTTCTTATACCAATAGACTATTCGAAGAGGGACTCAAGCTTTTTTTGCTGAATGTTAAATACAGCAACCAATAGAACTCACGGGTAGTTTGAAAGAAGAGCGAACGCGCGATGGCGGTGGGCTACAGAAGTTATTCAGACCCCATAACTATTCAATCCTCGTGAAGGGAAGTGAAAGCCTTCTGCATCTAATTCTAGTCCTGTACTATTTAAGGATGTCATTAGAATGATGGAGATAAGGACAACGAAGCTTATTTAATTTAACAGTTGAAAGTGAGGAAGGAATGACGCAACAACAGAGAGAGAGGAGGTAGGCTAATAACATTAGGGGAAATATTATGAAAGGCATTCTGTGGGGAGAACAAGTATTTGATACACTGCCGATTTTGCAGGTTTTCCTACTTACAAAGCATGTAGAGGTCTGTAATTTTTATCATAGGTACACTTCAACTGCGAGAGACGGAATCTAAAACAAAAATCCAGAAAATCACATTGTATGATTTTTAAGTAATTCATTTGCATTTTATTGCATGACATAAGTATTTCATCACCTTCCAAACAGTAAGAATTCCGGCTCTCACAGACCTGTTAGTTTCGGTGTGCACATCACTGACAACCTGAAATGGTCCCTTCACACAAACAGTGTGCAACAGGGCCTCATCAACCTCAGGAGGCTGAAGAAATTCAGCTTGGCCCCCAAGACCCTCACAAACTTCTACAGATGCACGATTGAGAGCATCCTGTCAAGCTGTATCACCGCCTGGTACGACAATTTCACAGTCCGCAACCGCAGGGCTCTCCAGAGGGTGGTGCGGACAGCCCAACGCATCACCAGGGCACACTGCCTGCCCTCCAGAACATCTACAGCACCCTTAAGTCACAGGAAGGCCAAGAAGATCATCAAGGACCTCAGCCAACCCGAGCCACGGCCTGTTCACCCCTTTACCATCTAGAAGGCGAAGACAGTACAGGTGTATCAAAGCTGGGACCGAGAGACTGAGAATCAGCTTCTATTTCCAGCCCATCAGACTGTTAAACAGTCACCACTAGCCGGCATCCGCCCAGTACCCTGCCCTGAACCTTAGTCACTGTTCTGACCGGCTATCACCCGGTACTCTACCCTGCACCTTAGAGACTGCTGCCCTATGTACATGGAGTCATGGAACATTGGTCACTTTAATAATGTTTACATACTGTTTCCCTCACTTTATATGTATATACTGTATTCTAGTCATGGCTCATCCTGCTTGGTTTAACTGCACTGTTGGAGCTAGAAACACAAGCATTTAGCTGCACCTACGATAACATCTGCAAATCTGCGTACGTGACCAATACACTTTGATTTGATTTGAACCGGCTTTATCTGGGGTCTGGAAAAACGGGCGCTATGTGCTGACAGTTCTGGTCCGTTCCCTCTCCCAGTCTCCATGCCCAGGGGTTTAGTGGTACTGCTGGACGCACCAGTAGTCTGACCCAGCCCGGGACCCAGTTCAGCACCAAGGACCGAGACAACGACCGCTGCTCCTGCAAGTGTTCCCAGATGGCTTCTGGAGGTACAGGCTCTGAGCTGTGATTCCTATTTCCTCCCCCTCTATTTCTTTCTCTCTTTTCTTATCCTTCCCTCATCCTACTTAATATGATTTCTATTTATTTACTTTCCTCTCACTTTATTTTCACCACCTTCTTTTTCCATCCTCTGTCTTTTCCCCGTTTCACCCATTATTTCATCCTATTGTAAAGTTGTTCATAAACCTACATGAAATCCCTTTGTATGACCTTTGGACCACACAACCTCCTTTTTCCCCACTAGGTCGGTGGTTTGAGGCGTGTGGTCCCTCTGCCCTCTCTATTCCTGACCCCTGATCTCTAACCCCTTGACCTCTCCCCTCTCCACTAGGTTGGTGGTTTGAGGCGTGTGGTCCCTCTGCCCTCTCTATTCCTGACCCCTGACCTCTCCCCTCTCCACTAGGTCGGTGGTTTGAGGCGTGTGGTCCCTCTGCCCTCTCTATTCCTGACCCCTGACCTCTACCGTCTCCACTAGGTTGGTGGTTTGAGGCGTGTGGTCCCTCTGCCCTCTCTATTCCTGACCCCTGACCTCTACCGTCTCCACTAGGTTGGTGGTTTGAGGCGTGTGGTCCATCTGCCCTCTCTATTCCTGACCCCTGACCTCTCCCCTCTCCACTAGGTCGGTGGTTTGAGGCGTGTGGTCCATCTGCCCTCTCTCTTCCTGACCCCTGACCTCTACCGTCTCCACTAGGTTGGTGGTTTGAGGCGTGTGGTCCCTCTGCCCTCTCTATTCCTGACCCCTGATCTCTAACCCCTTGACCTTTCTTTTCTCCACTAGGTTGGTGGTTTGAGGCGTGTGGTCCCTCCAACCTGAACGGTATCTACTACGCTGGCGTCTCCAACGTGGTCCGCTACAACGGCATCAAGTGGTACTACTGGAAAGGCCCCAGCCTCATGGCTACCATGACTACCATGATGGTTCGACCCGCAGGCTTCTGAGGGATAACGGCTGCGATAGCTGATGATGTCAGCGGGAAGCGACCGATGACATCAGTATGACTGACTAAATTACTGACTGATGAGCAATTCCCGAATAATGAAGTTTGACAGATATTTGGAATACAATATTTGAGTGGAGATTTTTAGAAATGTTTGATTGATGGACATATTCGAGCAGAGCAGGGTTTTTTGTCTCCAAAACTGTATTCCGTTTTAGATTTTTTTTTTTATTCCCACTGAAATGGCTTACAACATAAACACGTGTTTTATAATGTAATTGTACATTACAGCGCCTTCAGAAAGTATTCATACCCCTTGACTTATTCCACATTTTGTTGTGTTTCAGCCTGAATTCAAAATGGATGAAATAGATTTTTTCTCACCCATCTACACACAATACCCCATAATGACAAAGTGCAAATATGTTTTTAGAAATTGTACCCCCCCCCCCAAAAGAAATGTACATACACTACCAGTCAAACGTTTGGACACACCTACTCATTCAAGGGTTTTTCTTTATTTTTACTATTTTCTACATTGTAGAATTATAGTGAAGACATCAAAACTATGAAATAACACATATGGAATCATGCTGTAACCCGAAAAGTGTTAAACAAATCAAAATATATTTTATATTTCAGATTCTTCAAATAGCCGTCCTTTGCCTTGATGACAGCTTTGCACACTTTTGGCATTCTCTCAACCAGCTTCATGGGTTAGTCACCTGGAATGCATTTCAATTAACAGGCGTGCCTTGTTAAAAGTTAATTTGTGGAATTTCTTTCCTTCTTAATGCGTTTGAGCCAATCAGTTGTGTTGTGACAAGGTAAGGGTGGTATACAGAAGATAGCCCCATTTGGCCCCTTAGAGGTATTCACCCCCCTAAGTCAATACTTTGTAGAAGCACCTTTGGCAGCGATTACAGTTGTGAGTCTTTCTGGGTAAGTCTCTAAGAGTTTTCCACACCTGGATTGTACAATATTTGCCCATTATTATTTTCAAAATTCTTCAAGCTCTGTCAAATTGGTTGTTGACTAGATAATCATTTTTATGTCTTCCCATAGATCTTCAAGTAGATTTAGGTCAAAACTGTAACTCGGCCACTCAGGAACATTCACTGTCTTCTTGGTAAGCAACTCCAGTGTAGATTTGGCCTTGTGTTTTAGGTTATTGTCCTGCTGAAAGGGTGAATTCATCTCCCAGTGTCTAGTGGAAAGCAGACTGAACCAGGTTTTCCTACAGGATTTTGCCTGTGCTTAGCTCCATTCTGTTTCTTTTTGTCCTAAATAACTCCCCAGTCCTTAATGATTACAAGCATACCCATAACATGAAACAGCCAGCACCATGCTTGAAATATGGAGAGTGGTACTCAGTAATGTGTTGTATTGGATTTGTCCCAAACATAACACCTTGTATTCAGGACAAAAAGTTAATTGCTTTGCCACATTTTTGGCAGTGTTACTTTAGTACCTTGTCTCAAACAGCATGCCTGTTTTGGAATATTTTTATTCTGTACAGGCTTCCTTCTTTTCACTCTGTCAATTGGGTTAGTATTGTGGAGTAACTACAATAAGTTTAATCTCTGTAACTGTTTTAAAGTCACTATTGGCCTCATGATGAAATCCCTGAGCGGTTTCCTTCCTCTCTGGCAACTGAGTTAGGAAGGACGCCTGTATCTTTGTAGTGACTGGGTGTGTTGATACACCATCCAAAGTGTAATTAATAACTTCACCATGCTCAAAGGGATATTCAATGTCTCCTTTTCTTTTACCCATCTACCGATTGGTGCCCTTTGTGAGGCATTGGAAAACCTCCCTGGTCTTTGTGGTTGAATTTGTGTTTGAAAGTCACTGCTCGACTGAGGGACCTTACTGATAATTGTGTGTGTAGAGTTCAGAGATTAGGAAGTCATTCAACAATCATGTTAAACACTGTTATTGCACAGTGAGTTCATGCAACTTATTATGTGACTTGTTAAGCACATTTGTACCCCTGAACTTATTTAAGCTTGCCATTACAAAGGGGTTGAATACATATTGACTCAAGACATTTCAGCTTTTCATTTATATTTCTAAATATTTAATTTGTAAACATTTTGAAAAAACGTAATTCCACTTTGACATTATGGGGTATTGTGTATAGGCCAGTGACACAACATCTCAATTTAATCAATGTTAAAGTTCAGGCTGTAACACAACAAAATGTGGAAAAAGTCAAGGGGTGTGAATACTTTCTGATGGCACTGTACTTAATGGTTTATTGAAGCTCACTGATACTTCCCTTTGACTCTCGTTGTCTAGAGAACTTTAACAGAAACTCTTTCTGTCTGTTTCCTGCTTTGCCACACAGAGATGATTGTAAAACGTATTTTTTATTTAAGGAGATAATTATCCTCATAAAAGTGCATGTTTTTACAAGCATATTTACTTTCCCAACTGTATGTAATAAAAATCATTATTTTAAAGGAAAAAAGCGATAAAAAAGCGGTCTTTGGCTGCATCTGCTCCAAATACGTTTGTGTGTACTATGTCACAGTTTCCGCTGTAATACATAGAGCACCAGACGCGTGGTATGGGCCAGGAGGTCTACTCAGGGTACAAAAGAGATCAGGACAGACCCCTTCTCTCAGGGTACAAAAGAGGTCAGGACAGACCCCTTCTCTCAGGGTAATTAAGAGGTCAGGACAGACCCCTTCTCTCAGGGTAATTAAGAGGTCAGGACAGACCCCTTCTCTCAGGGTAATTAAGAGGTCAGGACAGACCCCTTCTCTCAGGGTAATTAAGAGGTCAGGACAGACCCCTTCTCTCAGGGTAATTAAGAGGTCAGGACAGACCCCTTCTCTCAGGGTAATTAAGAGGTCAGGACAGACCCCTTCTCTCAGGGTAATTAAGAGGTCAGGACAGACCCCTTCTCTCAGGGTAATTAAGAGGTCAGGACAGACCCCTTCTCTCAGGGTAATTAAGAGGTCAGGACAGACCCCTTCTCTCAGGGTAATTAAGAGGTCAGGACAGACCCCCTTCTCTCAGGGTAATTAAGAGGTCAGGACAGACCCCTTCTCTCAGGGTAATTAAGAGGTCAGGACAGACCCCTTCTCTCAGGGTAATTAAGAGGTCAGGACAGACCCCTTCTCTCAGGGTAATTAAGAGATCAGGACAGACCCCTTCTCTCAGGGTAATTAAGAGGTCAGGACAGACCCCTTCTCTCAGGGTACAAAAGAGGTCAGGACAGACCCCTTCTCTCAGGGTACAAAAGAGATCAGGACAGACCCCTTCTCTCAGGGTACAAAAGAGATCAGGACAGACCCCTTCTCTCAGGGTACAAAAGAGATCAGGACAGACCCCTTCTCTCAGGGTACAAAAGAGGTCAGGACAGACCCCTTCTCTCAGGGTACAAAAGAGATCAGGACAGACCCCTTCTCTCAGGGTAATTAAGAGATCAGGACAGACCCCTTCTCTCAGGGTACAAAAGAGGTCAGGACAGACCCCTTCTCTCAGGGTACAAAAGAGATCAGGACAGACCCCTTCTCTCAGGGTACAAAAGAGATCAGGACAGACCCCTTCTCTCAGGGTACAAAAGAGGTCAGGACAGACCCCTTCTCTCAGGGTACAAAAGAGGTCAGGACAGACCCCTTCTCTCAGGGTACAAAAGAGGTCAGGACAGACCCCTTCTCTCAGGGTACAAAAGAGGTCAGGACAGACCCCTTCTCTCAGGGTACAAAAGAGGTCAGGACAGACCCCTTCTCTCAGGGTAATTAAGAGGTCAGGACAGACCCTTTCTCTCAGGGTACAAAAGAGGTCAGGACAGACCCCTTCTCTCAGGGTACAAAAGAGGTCAGGACAGACCCCTTCTCTCAGGGTACAAAAGAGGTCAGGACAGACCCCTTCTCTCAGGGTAATTAAGAGGTCAGGACAGACCCCTTCTCTCAGGGTACAAAAGAGGTCAGGACAGACCCCTTCTCTCAGGGTACAAAAGAGGTCAGGACAGACCCCTTCTCTCAGGGTACAAAAGAGGTCAGGACAGACCCCTTCTCTCAGGGTACAAAAGAGGTCAGGACAGACCCCTTCTCTCAGGGTACAAAAGAGGTCAGGACAGACCCCTTCTCTCAGGGTACAAAAGAGGTCAGGACAGACCCCTTCTCTCAGGGTAATTAAGAGGTCAGGACAGACCCCTTCTCTCAGGGTAATTAAGAGGTCAGGACAGACCCCTTCTCTCAGGGTAATTAAGAGGTCAGGACAGACCCCTTCTCTCAGGGTAATTAAGAGGTCAGGACAGACCCCTTCTCTCAGGGTACAAAAGAGGTCAGGACAGACCCCTTCTCTCAGGGTACAAAAGAGGTCAGGACAGACCCCTTCTCTCAGGGTACAAAAGAGGTCAGGACAGACCCCTTCTCTCAGGGTAATTAAGAGGTCAGGACAGACCCCTTCTCTCAGGGTAATTAAGAGATCAGGACAGACCCCTTCTCTCAGGGTAATTAAGAGATCAGGACAGACCCCTTCTCTCAGGGTACAAAAGAGATCAGGACAGACCCCTTCTCTCAGGGTACAAAAGAGGTCAGGACAGACCCCTTCTCTCAGGGTAATTAAGAGGTCAGGACAGACCCCTTCTCTCAGGGTAATTAAGAGATCAGGACAGACCCCTTCTCTCAGGGTAATTAAGAGGTCAGGACAGACCCCTTCTCTCAGGGTAATTAAGAGATCAGGACAGACCCCTTCTCTCAGGGTACAAAAGAGGTCAGGACAGACCCCTTCTCTCAGGGTAATTAAGAGATCAGGACAGACCCCTTCTCTCAGGGTAATTAAGAGATCAGGACAGACCCCTTCTCTCAGGGTAATTAAGAGATCAGGACAGACCCCTTCTCTCAGGGTAATTAAGAGATCAGGACAGACCCCTTCTCTCAGGGTACAAAAGAGGTCAGGACAGACCCCTTCTCTCAGGGTAATTAAGAGGTCAGGACAGACCCCTTCTCTCAGGGTAATTAAGAGATCAGGACAGACCCCTTCTCTCAGGGTAATTAAGAGGTCAGGACAGACCCCTTCTCTCAGGGTAATTAAGAGGTCAGGACAGACCCCTTCTCTCAGGGTAATTAAGAGGTCCTCCTCTCCCCTCTCTTCTCTCCTCTACTCCTCTCCTCTCCTCTCTCCTCTACTCCCCTCCCCTCCTCTCTCCTCTCCTCCCCTCCTCTCTCCTCTCCTCTCTCCTCTCCTCCCCTCCTCTCTCCTCTCCTCTCCTCTCCTCCCCTCCTCTCTCCTCTCTCCTCTCCTCTCCTCCCCTCCTCTCTCCTCTCTCCTCTCCTCTACTCCCCTCCTCTCTCCTCTCTACTCCCCTCCTCTCTCCTCTCTACTCCCCTCCTCTCTCCTCTCTACTCCCCTCCTCTCTCCTCTCCTCCTCTCCTCTCCTCCCCTCCTCTCTCCTCTCTCCTCTCTACTCCCCTCCTCTCTCCTCTCTCCTCTCTCCTCTCTACTCCCCTCCTCTCTCCTCTCCTCCTCTCTCCTCTAATTCTCTCCTCTACTCCTCTCCTTTCTCCTCTCCTCTCCTCTCCCCTCCTCCCCTCCTCTCTACTCCCCTCCTCTCTCTTCTCCTCCTCTCTCCTCTAATTCTCTCCTCTACTCCCCTCCTATCTCCTCTACTCCCCTCCTATCTCCACTACTCCCCTCCTATCTCCTCTACTCCCCTCCTCTCTCCTCTCCTCCCCTCCTCTCTCCTCCCCTCCTCTCTCCTCTCCTCCCCTCCTCTCTACTCCCCTCCTCTCTCCTCCCCTCCTCTCTCCTCTCTTCCCCTCCTCTCTCCTCCCCTCCTCTCTCCTCTCCTCCCCTCCTCTCTCCTCTCCTCCCCTCCTCTCTACTCCCCTCCTCTCTCCTCCCCTCCTCTCTCCTCTCCTCTCCTCCTCTCTACTCCCCTCCTCTCTCCTCTCCTCCTCTCTCCTCTAATTCTCTCCTCCCCTCTTCTCTCCTCTCCTCCCCTCCTCTCTACTCCCCTCCTCTCTCCTCTCCTCCCCTCCTCCCCTCCTCTCTACTCCCCTCCTCTCTCCCTCTCCTCTCCTCCTCTCTCCTCTAATTCTCTCCTCCCCTCCTCTCTCCTCTCCTCCTCTCTCCTCTCCTCCCCTCCTCTCTCCTCTCCTCCCCTCCTCTCTACTCCCCTCCTCTCTCCTCTCCTCCTCTCTCCTCTAATTCTCTCCTCCCCTCTTCTCTCCTCTCCTCCTCTCTCCTCTCCTCCCCTCCTCTCTCCTCTCCTCCTCTCTCCTCTAATTCTCTCCTCCCCTCCTCTCTCCTCTCCTCCTCTCTCCTCTCCTCCCCTCCTCTCTCCTCTCCTCCTCTCTCCTCTAATTCTCTCCTCCCCTCCTCTCTCCTCTCCTCCTCTCTCCTCTCCTCCCCTCCTCTCTCCTCTCCTCTCCTCCTCTCTACTCCCCTCCTCTCTCCTCTCCTCCTCTCTCCTCTAGTTCTCTCCTCCCCTCCTCTCTCCTCTCCTCCCCTCCTCTCTCCTCCCCTCCTCTCTCCTCTCCTCCCCTCCTCCCCTCCTCTCTACTCCCCTCCTCTCTCCTCTCCTCTCCTCCTCTCTCCTCTAATTCTCTCCTCCCTCCTCTCTCCTCTCCTCCTCTCTCCTCTCCTCCCCTCCTCTCTCCTCTCCTCCCCTCCTCTCTACTCCCCTCCTCTCTCCTCTCCTCCTCTCTCCTCAATTCTCTCCTCCCCTCTTCTCTCCTCTCCTCCTCTCTCCTCTCCTCCCCTCCTCTCTCCTCTCCTCCTCTCTCCTCTAATTCTCTCCTCCCCTCCTCTCTCCTCCCCTCCTCTCTCCTCTCCTCCTCTCTACTCCCCCCTCTCCTCTACTCCACCGTTAAAACAAGGCAGAGCAGGTCACATTCAGGTCAGCCACAGAGTCCATTTCATTGTTTAGTGGAGACTCCTGATAAGCTAGAGAAACTTCATATTATATAGTGAGTCATAATATGTTTAATATAATAACATGGTAACTTAGCAGATGCTTTTATCCAAGACAACTTACAGTTAGCCATGCGTTTCAATGCGCAGGGGAAATGGCAGCGTAGGCAATCTTATCATTAGGTCTCATCACCGAACAATACAATGATAACTCGTCCACAAAGAGCTTTAATGGTATTTTACATTTAATCACCATCATAAACAAATGACATATTGTTATTGTCGTTAGAGACTGGAGATCTGTCCCAAATGGCACCCTATTCCCTATTCAGGGCCCATAGGGCTCTGGTCAGAGGTAGTGCACTGAATAATACAGTATTAATGGTGACTACTGCCTGCTGTGATTTAGCACCCTATTAGCAAGTGTGTAGGGGGGATGTCCAGGACAATAACACATTAGTGAGAGATAGCATCACTGTTACTGTATAAACGATAAACCACACCCACCCACACACACACACACACACACGCACGCACGCACGCACGCGCACACACGCACGCGCACACTCTCTCCTCCCCTCCTCTCTCCTCTCCTCCCCTCCTCTCTACTCCCATCCTCTCTCCTCTCCTCCCCTCCTCTCTACTCCTCTCCTCTCCTCCCCTCCTCTCTCCTCTCCTCCCCTCCTCTCTACTCTCCTCCCCTCCTCTCTACTCCCCCCTCTCCTCTAATCAACTCCCCTCCTCTCTCCTCTCCTCCTCTCTCCTCTAATTCTCTCCTCTCCTCCCCTCTCTCTCTCCTCTCCTCCTCTCTCCTCTAATTCTCTCCTCTCCTCCCCCTCCTCTCTCCTCTCCTCCTCTCTCCTCTAATTCTCTCCTCTCCTCCTCTCCTCTCTCCTCTCCTCCTCTCTACTCCCCCTCTCCTCTAATCAACTCCCCCTCCTCTCTCCTCTACTCCACCGTTAAAACAAGGCAGAGCAGGTCACATACAGGTCAGCCACAGAGTCCATTTCATTGTTTAGTGGAGACTCCTGATAAGCTAGAGAAACTTCATATTATATAGTGAGTCATAATATGTTTAATATAATAACATGGTAACTTAGCAGATGCTTTTATCCAAGACAACTTACAGTTAGCCATGCGTTTTCAATGCGCAGGGAAATGGCAGCGTAGGCAATCTTATCATTAGGTCTCATCACCGAACAATACAATGATAACTCGTCCACAAAGAGCTTTAATGGTATTTTACATTTAATCACCATCATAAACAAATGACATATTGTTATTGTCGTTAGAGACTGGAGATCTGTCCCAAATGGCACCCTATTCCCTATTCAGGGCCCATAGGGCTCTGGTCAGAGGTAGTGCACTGAATAATACAGTATTAATGGTGACTACTGCCTGCTGTGATTTAGCACCCTATTAGCAAGTGTGTAGGGGGGATGTCCAGGACAATAACACATTAGTGAGAGATAGCATCACTGTTACTGTATAGGCGATAAACCACACCCACCCACACACACACACACACACACGCACGCTCGCACATGCCCACACGCCTTGCGCACACTCTCTCCTCCCTCCTCTCTCCTCTCCTCCCCTCCTCTCTCTCCCATCCTCTCTCCTCTCCTCCCCTCCTCTCTACTCCTCTCCTCTCCTCCCCTCCTCTCTCCTCTCCTCCCCTCCTCTCTACTCTCCTCCCCTCCTCTCTACTCCCCCCTCTCCTCTAATCAACTCCCCTCCTCTCTCCTCTCCTCCTCTCTCCTCTAATTCTCTCCTCTCCTCCCCTCCTCTCTCCTCTCCTCCTCTCTCCTCTAATTCTCTCCTCTCCTCCCCTCCTCTCTCCTCTCCTCCTCTCTCCTCTAATTCTCTCCTCTCCTCCTCTCCTCTCTCCTCTCCTCCTCTCTACTCCCCCCTCTCCTCTAATCAACTCCCCTCCTCTCTCCTCTACTCCACCGTTAAAACAAGGCAGAGCAGGTCACATACAGGTCAGCCACAGAGTCCATTTCATTGTTTAGTGGAGACTCCTGATAAGCTAGAGAAACTTCATATTATATAGTGAGTCATAATATGTTTAATATAATAACATGGTAACTTAGCAGATGCTTTTATCCAAGACAACTTACAGTTAGCCATGCGTTTCAATGCGCAGGGGAAATGGCAGCGTAGGCAATCTTATCATTAGGTCTCATCACCGAACAATACAATGATAACTCGTCCACAAAGAGCTTTAATGGTATTTTACATTTAATCACCATCATAAACAAATGACATATTGTTATTGTCGTTAGAGACTGGAGATCTGTCCCAAATGGCACCCTATTCCCTATTCAGGGCCCATAGGGCTCTGGTCAGAGGTAGTGCACTGAATAATACAGTATTAATGGTGACTACTGCCTGCTGTGATTTAGCACCCTATTAGCAAGTGTGTAGGGGGGATGTCCAGGACAATAACACATTAGTGAGAGATAGCATCACTGTTACTGTATCAACGATAAACCCCACCCACCCACACACACACACCACACACACACACAAACATACATACACACACACACACACACACTACACACACACACACACACACACACACACACACACACACACACACACACACACACACACACACACACACACACACACACACACACACACACACACACACACACACACACACACACACACACACACATACACACACACACACACACACACACACACACACACACACACACACACACACACACACACACACACACACACACACACACAAACAAACAAATACACACATTCACACACACTAGTATGCGTAGTGCTCAGTCTTATTGCAGCCTCCATGGACTCGATGAGTGATGGATCACAGCCCAGTGTGTGTTTTATGAGTGTCTGTGTGTGTGCTGGGTATCCATTAAAGTGTGTGTTTATGAGTGTCTGTGTGTGTGTGCTGGGTATCCATTAAAGTGTGTGTTTATGAGTGTCTGTG